>NW_026859605.1:0-51884 GCF_026571515.1 Ruditapes philippinarum | reverse complement strand
TTTTTGGCCACACTTAGAATCTCGTGGCCACGACTAAGCTATCTCGTGACAACCACTTAGTAACTCGTGGCCACGAAATAGTATCTCGTGGCCACGACTTCGCTATCTCGTGGCCACGAGTTCGCTATCTCGTGGCCACGACTTCGTAACTCGTGGCCACGATTTCGTTACTCGTGGCCACGACTTAGCTATATCGTGGCCACGACTTAGTAACTCGTGGCCTTACATAGTAACTCGTGGCTACGACTTAGCTATCTCGTGACCCCGACTTAGTAACTCTTGGCCACGACATAATATCTAGTGGCCACGACTTAGCTATCTCGTGGCCACGACTTAGTAACTCGTGGCCACGACATAGTATCTCATGGCCACGACTAAGTCTCTAAAATCATGAAGTACATAGTACCTATTTCTATGCACTGCACTTTTTCTCAATGCTATCATCCTATGAAGTTTCATGTCCATAGCTTTTATAGTTTAGGAGAAATGGCTCTGACGAGTATGAAATATGAAAAACAAAGGACAATAACTTCAAAATAAGAAGTGCATAGTACCAGTTTTTATGCACTGCACTTCTTCTTAATGAGATCTATGATCCTATGAAGTTTAAAATTCATAGGTTTAATAGTTTAGGAGAAATGGCCGGACAAAAATGAATTATCAAAATAAACAAAGGGCAATTACTCAAAAAGTAATAAATGCAGAGTACTGGTTCTTATGCAATGCACTTCTTGTTAATGTGATCTACATCCTATGAAGTGTCAAGTCCATAGCTTTTATAGTTTAGGAGAAATGGCCCAAACAAGAATAAAGTTTGACAATTAACAAAGGACAATAACTCAAAAAATAAGAAATGCAAAGTAATGGTTCTTGTGCACTGCATTTCTTTATTAAGATATATCATCCTATAAAGTTTCAAGCCCATAGCTTTTAAAGTTTAGGAGAAATAGCCCGGACAAAAATAAAGTATGAAAATTAACCAAGGGCAAAAACTCCAAAAATAAGAAGTGCAGAGTATCGGTTTTTATACATTGCATTTCTTCTAGATAAGATCTATCATCCTATGAAGTTTCTTCAAGTCCATAGCTTTTATAGTTTAGGATAAATGGCCCGAATAAAAATAAAATATGAAAATTAACAAAGGGCAATAACTCAATTTTTTTTTTTTTTTTTTTTTTTTTGGAACCATGTTTAAGGCCTGTTTATTAAAGAAAAAATAATACAATATAAGAATACAAACCATGATAACTTTAGCATTAACATTGATATGTAGATAATTAAAAATAAATTTATTTTGTTATGTTTTTAGTTAGAATATATAAGACATTTTAAAAAGTTAAGAGGTTCATTCATTTATACAATTACACAAGAAAAGGGGCAAAAGGTTGAAAAGTAAATAAAAAGTAAAAAATAAAAAGTAGATAAACTGCTTTAGTAGCATTTTTTCTGCATGTACTATTTAGAAATCAAACAATTCAATTAGATTTATCCAGCAATTTTCAAATTCTTCTAATGTATCATTTTGTAACGCAACAAATCTTTCAATTTTTAATCTGTTTAAAAATTTTCTTTTGAAGATACTTATATCTGGAGTTTGTTTTTTTAATTTACTGGTATAAATGTAATATTTTGAAAAGAGAAAAATATACGATGTTTTATCTTTAGCATGAAAGAAAGATGTAAAATCATCATACGTAACATTTATTGCTATTTCATTAAGCCATTTGAATAAATTATTCCAGAAAATTTGTACTGTTTGGCAGTCCCAATATAGGTGTTCTATACTTTCAACATCCATACAGCAAAAATCACAGATTCACAGAGACTAGATTCGGTTAATTTACATTGAAGGAGAAATTTGTTTGTTGCAATATTCCTGTGTAAAAAATTATATTGAAAGTTTACCCATACATTGAAAGTTTTGTAAAATATTATCTTTGCAATAAACAAAAACGTTTTCGTAAATATTTTGCCATTGAAATTCTTTTTGAGGAAATCGTTCTTCCCATTTTATTTGCGATTTTGTTTTTTTTATTTTTACAGTCTTATTTGTTTTTGAATCTGTGTTAACTTGTTACTAATATTGGACGTGTTTGTTTTTTCTATGATATCAAAAGTGCTTATTTCTTTAGGCAATGAAGTTTGATTAATTTGTTGTATTTCATTCTTTGGGTATTGATGAAATTAATTTATAAAAGTTAAATATTTCTGTATCAGGAATGTCAAAAGTAAGTTTCAGCTGGTCAAAGGTTTTAAATTGTTTTGTTTCAATGTTAAAAATATCCTATATTTTATTGATATTTCGACATTTCCATTTTGGAAAAAGAATTAAAGATCCATTTTTATGTGTGAATTCTGCCATATTATTTGGTCTAATAGATTTTGTGGATTTTTATTAAAATTTATTTTACTCCATGACAGTAGTAATTCTTTTAAGAAAGTAGTTTCGATTTTAAGTTTCTGTATATCATATTTGTTTAAATTACTTTTAAATATGTCGATTCCACCTATTTTTTGTAATTTTTTCTTTATTATCTCTTTCCACAATCCATGGTTATTTTCATCAAATATACTTTTGATCCAGCTTGATTTAATCGAGTTCATAAAAATCGACAAGTCTATCATAGTTAAGCCTCCATATTTAAAGTCTTGTATAATTACATCCCTTTTAATTTTGTCTCTTTTGGAGTGCCATAAAAGTTCAAAACAATTTTGTGTAATTGTTTTCATAATTTCTTCTGGTGGACTTGGAAGAACAGATATTATTAAGGTTAGTTTTGAAATAATTAAGGATTTTAAAATTGATATATTGCCAATTGTTGTTAAACGTCTTGCCCTCCATCTATTGATGTCTGCTTTAAATTGGTTTAATTTATTCTCGTAATTTATTTTGGTTATTAAGTCACATTTTGAATGGAAAGTTATGCCTAATGTTTTTGCACATTCTGAGGTCCAAATTATATTTGAATAACTCAAAAATTAAGAAGCGCAGACTAACGATTCTTGGGCACTGCACTTTGAGTCATTGAAAGGAGCATGCATACCAAGTTTGGAGTCAATCCAACTTATAGTGACCGAGTTGTGCTCCGGACAAGCCTGCCAACAACGATGCTGACAAAAGTAACCCCTATTTGTCAAGGCGACACAAAAAGGACCATCAGTTTAAAGATCCTGTAACACATTTTTTTTCATGGTTTTATTTCATAAATATGATGCTCAAAATAAGATTAGTCAATATTGTAAGTTCTAATAAGCAGTATTTATAAAGATATTACCGAATTTAACATTTCATGTAAAGAAAGGGAGGTAATAAGAAATTTATTTTCTATAAATTCTAAGTCAAATTTTCCAATAAGAAATGAATGCATATAATTTATTGATTAAATATAATGTGCACAAATATTTGCAGTACACATTTTACATATTCTTCGATGTTTGAAAATTGTTTTATTTGCATAATTATATACATATATAATTTTTTGCAAGTGTGGTATACACACAGTATAGGGGCCTCCGTGGCCGAGTGGTTAAGGTCGCTGACTTGAGATCACAGGTCCCTCACCGCTGTAGGTTCGATCCTCACTCGGGTCGAAATCTTTCATGTGAGGAAGCCATCCAGCTGGCTTACGGAAGGTCGGTGGTTCTACCCAGGTGCCCGCTCGTGCCTGAAATAATGCCCGGGCACCTGGGGTCTTCCTCCACCAATAAAGCTGGAAAAAAATCGACGAAAAAATCTCGGCGGGACGCTCTAGAATGGCCCGACTTCAGTGTACGGTCGCCCATATGGGCTTTCCGGCGGCGACCTTAAATAAACGCATTGAAAAAAAAAGTATACACACAGTAACAATATCAATATTACAAAACATACAGGATCTTTAAAGCAATTTTCTTTACAACTCAGGGTCCCACAATTCAGGTTGCCGTTCCTAAAGGCACATCTCTCAATGCGAAATGCAAAAGTTCTTTGAAAGCATTACAAATATTTTCGAAAACGAAGACCCTAACAATTTTGGCCGCCAATGTCAAATTGCTGCATGACTAAGCGTCATCGCACATGGTGTCTATAGAAAAAGTGACTTTTTCAACTAGAATTGACATTTTAAAGCAGAAAAGAAAAAAGACTTTGTGCTCCTAATCCTCTGTATTCACCTTACCTTGTCCCTTCTTTTTTTCTAAAGCTTGATAAATATATTGTCAGGCTTAACATTTGTTCAGCGCAAACACTCCGGTTCTGACTTCATAGTATACATGAATATGCTTCTAAAGATTATATCCGGAGTCTTAAACCTGTGGGAGGTGAATACTTAAAGAGAACAAACAAACATTTCACTGATACCTAAAGTGCTTAGATGCATTCATATTTGAACACTCCTCGTACTTCAATCTCATTTTCCCTGTCTAAAATAGTTAAATGCAGATCATTCAAAGTAAAGAGCAGCAGAGAAGACCATTTACTTAAAATATAATCATAGAGTACACAATTCCTTCTAGTTTGGGGTATTGGTAGCCTAAAGTCTATACTGTTTGTACGACCTGTCGTTACTCAGCTTTTATAGAATAGAAATGTTTCAACAATGTCAATATTGAAACGTACTCGGGGTCTGCTAGCCCGGACACACTTCAATATCGACACGTGGGTTCTTCTCAAACACACGTAAATGGATAAGGGAAAATAGGGACACAAGGACTAAAAGATACCTGAAATAAGATTAACTCAACAATTTATTAAATTTACATTTCACAAACAATAAAATTGGTATATAGTATCTTCTGTGGATGGCTCTGGCTTGGGCTCCTCGTCTTAGGTCGGGAATATTCTTCTGTTACGTCTAAAATAATGTATAATATAAGATGTAATGAAAGGCTTGACAAATACGGTGTCACGTCTTGCCTGTGGTCTGGTACAAATTCTATGGTAGGAATTACCATGAAATGCTATAGGGTTGATGGGGTATCTAAATGGTAACTACAAAATACAGTGGTGTTCTACTCTGGTATATGGGTATCACTATGAAATATGGGATTATGGCTATGGAAACTTGGTCTTAAGTCAGGATCTATCATAAATGGTAAATAATGCCAAACTGCCAAACTAGATGATTAAATATAAAGCTTCTATATAAACTATTACTGGCATAAAGTATTATATACCTTTCTGGTGGCTGGAGATACATCCATATTCAATATAGTATAGATGTGGTCTGGTGGCTATCTACCAAGGTACTGACAATTTTGGCAGATTCGGGCTGCTATTTATAGTCTGGGACGCTGGGTGGCTAGCTTGGCTAGGGTGCCTAGCTTGGCAGTATCGTCATCGTCTTCGATGACGTCACTGCCAATCTCGCGCGGGCAGAAATTTAGCCAGTGCCAGCTGCCATGTTTAAATTGGCAGCGTGTGGCTAATTGAACATTAAAACGGCTACAACGTAGAAAATAAGTTATTTTAAGTAATATAACCATCGTAAATATTAAAAGGATGAAGTTATCTGTACATGTAGTGTATGTTTTGATGATTAAAAGTTGATGTCATGAAGTACAGTTAATTACTTTAGTACTTGAGTAGTTTCCGGATACGGGTTTATTTTCGGACGTAAAATGATGGGCTTGATCGTTACAATATATATATCTCTTTCAATATCTGTAAAAAAGTTATCCATCAGAAGCATTAAAAATAGGAAAATTACATGAAAATTGCAGACTCGGTTTGATTGAGCCTGTACATGAGGGTATTATGAAATTATAGACATATAGAGAACAGACAGGTTACAGTCGAAAAAAATTACATTTTGCCAAAACTCTAATCAATTTTCCTGCAACATTTTCACTTTTGCCGTTTTAAAATATAAGGGTTTCTTATTTCTCAATTTTTTCGCCACATCAGCGTTGTTTGTGCCGTGTGGAGGCTGTAAAAAGACGCCCCGTACATTCAACCAGAGAAGTTATATTTCCGTTCCTAAAGATCGTTCAATACTATATTATTGTTTTTTTTTGTGGTACTTTTTACATTTCGCCATTTTTCTAGTTGGGTGGTTCCATTATTCCTATTTGAACAAGTATTTGTAACAGAGTTACCAACGTCCCCCGCCTCAGGTAATTTTTATATCAAGCATAAAATTGTGCCATTTCAAAAGATTGAGGTATGGATCTCAGGACTTTCAGTCCAAAATCTGATCAAAGCTATAACTGCAAATGCAACAATAAATTTATTTAAGAATTAAAATGAAATACGGAATTTAAAAATCTATCATGTTAAGAGTTGACCTCTAAGTGTGACCTTGACCTTGGAAGTAGGGGTGCAGGTGTTGTGCATGACATATCGTCTTATTATTGTAACTATTTGTGCGATGTATTTTCAAAATCCCTTGAACTATGAAGAAGTTATAGATCGGACACAAAATATATCCTATAACAAACAATGTTAATCTTTGACCTCTAAGTGTGACCTTGGGGGTACATGGGGTAGGGAACCATGTTTTGCCCCTGACATATTGTCTTATTATTGTGATTATTTGTGCAAAATATTTTTAAAATCCTTCGATCTATGAAGAAGTTATGGACTGAAGACAAAATATGCCCTATATACAAACTATATAAATCTTTGACCTTTAAGTGTGACCTTGACCTTGGGGGTAGGGACACAGGTGTTACGCGTGACATATCATCTTATCATTGTGACTATCTGTGCCAAGTATTTTCAAAACCCTTGATATATGAAGTTATGGATGGGACACAAAATATACCATATAACAGACTCTGTTAACCTTTGACCTCTAAGTGTGACCTTGACCTTGAAGATAGGGGTGCAAGTGTTGTACTTGACATATTGTCTTATTATTGTGACTATTTGTGCCAAGTTATTTTCAAATCCTTGAACTATGAAGACCTAGTTCGGACATAAAATATACCCTATAACAGACTATGTTAATTTTTGACCTTGGAGTTAGGGATGCAGGTGTAACACATGACAGAACGATATGTTAAATAGACTATTTGTGCTAAGTATTTTAAAATTCCTTTGATCTCTTAAAAGGTTATTTACCGGACACAAAATATACCCTATAACAGACTATTTTAATCTCTGACCTCTAAGTGTGACCTTGGAGGTAGGGAACCATGTTTTGCACCTGACATACCGTATTATTATTGTGATTATTTGTGCAAAGTATGTTTAAAAGCCTTTGATCTATGAAAACGTTATTGACGGGACACAAAATAACCCATTTAACAGACTCTTTGACCTCTAAGTGTGACCTTGACCTTGGTAGTAGAGGTGCAGGTGTTGTTCTTGACATATTGTCTTATTATTGTGACTATTTGTGCCAAGTCCCTTTACAAATCCCTTGAACTATAAAGAAGTTCTAGATTAAAAACAAAATATACCCTATAACATATTATGTTCATTTTTTGACCTCTAAGTGTGACCTTGACCTTGAATGTAGGGATGCAGGTGTTGCGTATGACACATTGTCTTATTATATTGACTATTTGTGCCACGTATTTTTAAAATCTTTTTATCTATGAAAAAGTTATGGACCGGCCACAAAATATACCCTATAACAGACTATGTTAATCTTTGACCTCATAGTGTCACATTGACCTTTAAGGTAGGTGACCGGTTGTAGCGCATGACACATTGTCTCATTATTGTGAACAATTGTGGAAAGTATTTACAAAATCCCTTCAAAGATAAGAAGAAAGTTATGGACCGGACACGACATAAACCCTCAAATAGACAATGTTGACCTTGAATGAGCAAGTGCGACCTTGACCCTGGAGGTAGGATTCTGGTTGTTGCGCATGCGACATCGTCTTATTATAACATACATTTGTACCAACTTATTTTAAATTCCTTTGATAAATGACAAAATTATGGACCGGACACGAAAGTGTGACGGACGGACGGACGTTCCAATTAAATGGACTAAGGGGCCATTTTTTATTTTCTTTTGTTTAATAGAGGGCCATTGCCCCTTATTCTGTTGTTACGGAATGAACTTCATTGTTCTCTTTTGTTTTGTTTACAGTTACATGACCCCCTACTTCTCTTAAATAACACGAACTGACAGACGGACGGAGCCTATTTCAATACCCCCCTTTTTCCTTCGAAAAAGCGGGGGGGGGGGGCAAGAATATTGAATCACCCTTGGGATATGTTGCCTGCTCAATACCCCCCCTTTTTCCTTCGAAAAGGCGGGGGGGGGCAATAGTATTGAATCACCCTTGGGATATGTTGCCTGCTTTTTAAATTTGTCATTTTATTTAGTTCCGTCCATTTTTTCTCGTTTAGGACACATGTATACATACGCAGCTTTTCATGGTATGAACACAGGCTCAATCAATCCGGGCCTGCAACATTTTTAATTTTGCTATTTTGAAATTTCTTAAGGGATTCTTATTTTTTCTATTTTATAATTGACAATATGTCAACACGTTTTTGATATACAAAGCTTTCGGGTGAAAAAAAAGAAAACAGATAGCTTGGTGAGTTTAAAATTTTACATTTTAAGAACTTGCAACAATTTTCTTCGTTGTCAAATTGAACATTCGAACAAAATGTTCCACCCATTGTTTTCACATTTAGGGCACACGCATTCTTTGACTTGGATACCATACGCCGCTTCCATGATAACTCCGTATGAACACATCTGCGGATGTCTTTAATATCAAAATTTCACCATTTTTGTGTTTAGTGTTCCGTGCAAGCGGACGTGGACAGTAACTTGCACTTGACAGTGCTTTTCTATGAACAGACTCGATCAACAGTTTTATTTTTTCTGTTTTGGGCTTTCTTCTTATGTACCTTTTTAGTGATTAGCCTATCCGTGCTCTATCTTGCGCCCTGTCCTGTTTTTGTTTGGGGTCCTTGCCGCTGGTTGTTGCTGGGTCGTGTGGGTGTTGCGTTCATTAACGCCGCCTTTTCTTGTTGATCTTGTTTGTCATATTTCTTAAGAGACTGTTTTTCTCTATTCTATTTGAGCGGTACTTAATTCTCAATATTTAAAAATCTGGAGAAGATCTTGAAGAAAAACTTTGAAGTGCTTGACTCAATGACCCCGAAAGACCAGCAAAATATAACAGCACTGAGGTGAAGTACGGAGCAACTTTTCACGGCTGCCACACAGCACTTGACACCTGCTGTTTTGATATAGAAATGTCTGGCAAACATGTGATCAAAATGTCCTTGTCGGTTACCATTTTCCTTTTGTGTACTATTTATGCCCTAACCTGTTTCTGTTTGGGATCCTCCTGGGCTCCTTGCTGCTGGTCCTTGGTCCCGCTAGGTCGTGCCGGGATTGCGTCCATTGAACACAGCCTTTCCTTGTTGATCTTGTTTATCATATTTTATAAATACCGTGCTGTATAATGACCTTGTCGGTTACTATTATTTTCTTTTGTTTATTATTGAAGTAATTATCCTGCCGTGATTTGCCTCGTGCCCTTTCCTTCTTTTGTTTGGGGTCATGCTGTGCTCCTTTCCGCTTGTCCTTGTTGCTGGGTCATGTGGGGGGGATGCGTTAATTGAACGCCACCTTTCCTTGTTTATCTTGTTCATCATATTTTATAGCAAAATGCTAATCTCGAATATGAAATAAAACCGCATTAAGAAATTTCCATATCTGTCATATAATTATGTATTACTTTCGAAAGTAATAATCTGACTAGCTGAGGTCATGTGACACACTCTTACACAGCTTGTAAACAAACATGGCAGAAAGGAAGAAACCGCGTCTTTCACGTTTGTCGCAATGCCAGGTCAATCTTTAAATCGAAAGGAAAGGTGCAATTATAACCTTTTGAGCTTGATGAGCCGCTGTCTTCGGCATGCATGTTTGTTTTGTTCTACTTAGAGTATGGGTCACTTGACCGATCATATGTTACCAATGACGTGTCATTGTGTTATATTTAGAAAGGCCGAGTCAGCTTCAAAGATTTTATGTCCCCCGACGGGCAACGTTCGTCTGTCTGTGCGTCTACACTTCATTCGGGTCCGAACTGTAACTTTGTCATACATTGAGGGATTTTGAAATAGCTTAGCACAAATGTCTACCACATCAAGACGATGTATGCATCACGTCCCTACCTCAAAGGTCAAGATCACTAACATTTTGAAATAAGAGTTAATAGATGCAAACACTCGTGTCTGGACTGTAACTTGCACTTATTTATTATCCCTCATGTACAGACTCGATCAAACCAAGTCTGCAATTTTCATGTAATTTTGGTTGTTATTACTGCTTCCGAGGGAATACTTCGTTTCCAGATTTTTATACTTCACAACAACTGGTGTCAAGCCGTGAAGTGCCGTAGTCCTTCGGGATCATTGATGCCAGCACTATTAAGTGTTGAGAATTGAGTACCGCTTAAGCCAGTGCTAGGGGGCGTGAGGGATGTTGCACTTATAAATAACTTGCCACATCACTTGTCATGTTGTGTGGCGTCCTAAAACCGCGTCCCTTATTCAAAGGTCAAGGACACACTTACATTTTGAAGGTTCATGCTATCACAATTTGAGATTATATGTACACACATTTGTGTTTGGACTTTATGCACGGAAGGATTTCTAGATAACGTAGCATATATGTCTTACACATGAAGATGACATGTCGCGTTCAATACCCATGTTCCTACCTCCAAGGTCACTCATACAGTTAGAAGGTACTCATCTTCCGAAGAAGAATTTGAAGTAACGCGTCCGGACTGTAATTTTGTCATGCATGTTTGTTTGTTTGTTTCATTTTACGCCTTTTTCCAACAGTATTTCAGTCAAATAGGCGGGTAGTTTCCTAAACATCGTTCCTGGAGAGTTACACCAGTACTAGACTAAAATTCATGTTTGCCCTTTTTAAAGAAGTAACTTTTTATATGTTTCTGAGGCATAATGTGCCTTTAAGTGAAAACTCAATAAAAATTGACTCTCTACCACCCCTGAAAATTCAAAGCGGACGCCCTCTGTAAAATGAGTTCCCTTTTAAAAAAGCCTCAGGCGCCCGGTCGTTATGGAGCTTAACAGAAGACTTTAGTTTGTTGATTGTTTGTTTGTTTGTTTCATTTTACGCCTTTTCCCAACAGTGTTTCAGTCATATAGGCGGGTAGTTTCCTAACCATCGTTCCTGGAGAGTTACATCAGTACTAGACTACCTTCCTCCGCGCTAAACTCCCAAAGCATCTCCCGGGGATCGAACCCACGCCAGAGAGGTAACTGGATTAGAAGTCATCGACTCTAACCCCTTGACCACGGAGGCGGTTGAAGAGTTTTAAAACAACTTGGCACAAATGTCTACCACATCAGGACGACGTATTGTATGTAAGACCCATGTTTCTACCTCCAAGGTCAAGGTTACTCTAATAGTTTGAAGGTACTTATGCTCATAAGGATAGTTTGAAGGTAGACATTAGTTTCCAAACTGTTATATTCATTGAAAGATTTTAAAATAATTTGGCATAAATGTCTACTACATTAAGATGATGTGTCGCATATTCTCGTAAGATCCATGTCCCAAGATGGTTAGTTTGCTATAGATAGCACTTTATTTCACACGAACAATATTAAGGAATTAGTAACTTTCATTCTCTTGCTTAAGAAACCTTTTTTTGGGGCTTTTGTCAATTTTTGTATGACAGCCCCTGTTAATAATTACTTTGTAATGTTATTATTAAGGCTTTTAGACATCTTCTTGGCCCACTCTTTTGTGGTTTGTTACCTTAAGGTATTAGGACCCTAATGGGCACTATCAGGAACTAAAAAAATGACATCATAAGTCAGATGTATACCTTAAAATACACCTGTATGCAAACTTTAAACAAAGTTTACCGTACGGAAATCAAGTTATGGCCACTTTTCTGAACTCAAGCTTGGATGTTATGAGGGCCCTTTTTTAGAAAGTAGGAACCTTTAAATAATCTGCAATAACATTCTAATGAAAAATGTTTTCCCATTAATTTTTGGTAAGAAACAAATAGTACCATTCAGGTAACAATCCAAATAAGCAAAATTATGGTTTCTACTGAAAATTTATGAAATCTGTATAAAAATGTTACCCTATCCCACCCATTTTTACCACGTGTATGACCATTTTTCTACTTAGGGAGCCTAATTTAAAAAATTCTTAAAATTTACCCAAATGAGTGCCTGTTTTCAAAGTTTCCCTAAATTTTTAAAAAAGTATATTGGTTGATCTTGTAAAATATGAAATACTTTTACCGTCTAGTTTTGATTATACGTATTACACTTTAAAAATATCAGGTACCATATTTATTACTAGATTTAGCATAATTTAGCCAATAAATACCTATATAAATTAAAAAATCAAAATTAAACACTTTTTTCTTTCCAAATGGGACATGAGAGATACATAAATAATGTTAAAAGAAAAAAAGAAAGAAAAAAAAGTTGACCTTTCTGGGGATTGAACCCATGGCCCTCATTTTCAATGTAGTTAACAGTAGTTCTAGCCTATTTGAATACTCTTCAAAGCAGAGGTAATGCATTAGGGTGCTAATACCTTAAGTTTATCATTTCATTTCAACAGCTTTTTTTGCTTTTAAGAATTTTTCTCACTTGAGATAAAAACCCGGACCAAGTGGCAATATATTCCCCATAATTATGCCTGTTAGTGTTGCATCCAGGCTTTTTTTTGTTCGTAGATCTTGTTTTTCATATTCGATTACCGTTTGTAGAATATGTTTCTTAAAACCCTAATTTTAAATAAATGGACTCTTTTTGTGTATATCGTATCTGATTATTTAATAATTTTTCAATAAATTAATTAAAGTTTCAATAAGTATCTGCCTTAGTGATATTTATGTGCATGCAGTATTTAATACATCTAAATTTGTTCATAGGTTGGTTGTTCGGCCGGAGGCGGGGTGGATAATCATGGATTGATATGTGAATTTCATGGAAATTCATTGTTTCTCTGACGACAGATTCTTCGAAAAAAAACTTTCATAAGTTTAAGATCGAATGTAGTTTTGTTTAAATTGTTTCAAATGCTCCATTTGACTGTTGTTCAATAAATTCAGGAGTGTTTTCGTTTCTTACATGTTTGAACTGGTAGTGTTTTTTGTTGATGTTGTTATGCCCCCCTTCGAAGAAGAGAGGGTATGTTGTTTTGCTAATGTCAGTCGATAGGTCGGTTGGTCTGTCCGTCGGTAGACCACATGGTTTCCGCTGATTATCTTAAAAAAAAATTATTTATCACAAAGTCTTCATATTTGACATACTCATTTATCATAACAAGTAGATGATCCCTATAGATTTTGGGGTTACTATGTTAAAGGTCAAGGTCACAGGGGCCTTATATGTCAAAATGATTTTCGCTGATTATCTTGAAAACTATTCATCATAAACTTTTTTATATTTCACATAGTGATTATTCATAATAAGTAGATAATACCTATTGATTTTGGGGTCACTAGTTCAAAGGTCAAGGCCACATGATCCTTAAATGTCAGAATGGTTTTTGCATATTATCTGGAAAACAATATATATCAAAGTCTTCATGTTTCACATATTGATTGGTCATTACTAGTAAATGACCCCTGTTGATTTTGGGGTCATTAGGCCAAGTCAAGGTCGCAGGTGCCTTAAATGTTAGTATGGTTTCCGCTCATTATCTGGAAAATATTTATCACAAAGTCTTCATATTTCACATTCTGATTGGTAATATCTTGTAGATGATCCCTATTGATTTTTGAGGTTACTAGGTCAAAGGTCAAGTTCACAAGCGCTTTAACTGTCAGAATGATTTCTGATTATCTTGAAAAGTATTGATCACAGAGTCTTCATGTTTCACAAACTGATTGGTCATAACTAGTAGATGAGCCTTATTGATTTTGGGGTCACTAGGCCAAGTCAGGGTCACAGGGGCCTTGAATGTTAGTATGGTTTCCGCTCATTAACTTGAAAGTTATTTATCACAAAGTCTTCATATTTCATAAACTGATTGGTCATAACTAGTAAATGACCCTATTGATTAAGGGCTACTCGGTGAAAGGTCAATGTCACAGGAACTTTAAATGTCCGAATGGTTTCAGCTGATTATCTTGAAAACTATTCATAACAAAGTCCTCATGTTTCACGTAGTAAATGGTTATAATTAGTATATGACCCCTACTAATTTTTGGGGTCACTAGGTTAAGGTCAAGGTCGCAGGTGCATTGAATCGAAGATTTTTTTCCGCTCATTATCTTGAAAACTATTTATCACAAAATCTTCATATTTCACATATTGATTGGTCATAACTAGTAGATGACCCCTATAATGGTTTCCGCTGATTATCTTGAAAACTATTCATCACAAAGACTTCATACTACAAATAACTACTCGTAACTACTACATGACCCTGTTGATTTTTGGGTCACTAGGTCAAAGGGCAAGGCCACAGGGGCTTTTAATGTAAGAATGATTTCCGCTGATTATCTTAAAAACTATTCATTACAAAGTCTTCATATTTCATATAGTGATTGGATAAAGCTCGTAGACAAACCCTATTGACTTTGGAGTCACTGGGCCAAAGGTCAAGGTCACAGGGGCCTAAACTTGTAGTATGATTTCCGCTCATTGTCTGGAAATTATTTATCAAAAAGTCTTCATATTTCACATTCTGATTGGTGATATCTTGTAGATGATCCCTATTGATTTTTGAGGTTACTACGTCAAAGGTCAAGTTCACAGGCGCTTTAAATGTCAGAATGATTTCTGATTATCTTGAAAAGTATTGATCACAGAGTCTTCATGTTTCACATATTGATTGTTCATTACTAGTAAATGACCCCTGTTGAGATCAGCGTCACTAGATTAAAGGTCAAGGTCCCAGATGTCTTAAATCTCAGAACGGTTTCCGCTGATTATCTTTAAAACAATTTATTACAAAGTCTTTATATTTCACATATTGATTGGTCATATCTTGTAGATGTCCCCTATCGATATTGAGATCACTATATCAAAGGTCAAGGTCACAGGGGCCTTAAATGTCAGAATGTTTCCCGCTGATTATCTTGAAAATTATTTATTATAAAGTCATCTTATTTCACATTACTGATTTGTCATAACTAGTAGATATTGCCTATTGATTTTGGAATCACTAATTCAAAGGTCAAGGTCACGGGGGCCTTGAATGTTAATATGGTTTCCGCTTATTTTCTTGCAAACATTTTATCACAAAGTCGTCATATTTCACATGCTTATTAGTCATAATGGGGTCACTATGTAAAGGGTCAAGGTCTTTATATTTCACATATTGATTGGTCATTAGTTTTCTTTTTACATAACAGAACACTTCCATGTACCTATTTTTATAGCAAGTTTCTATAACAAAACTACCAATACTGTGAGTCAAGGGCTAGAAAGGTGGGGGCACATGTGTCGTTCGACATTTCTTGTACGACTTGGGTTCTTTTACAACATTTTCACAAGAGGATTGGTCAATAATTGACCAATTTTCCGTAAGTATTTCAAATATTTGTAAAAACAATAGAAAATGTACTATAAGAATATTCTTAAAAATTGTTGCTTAAAAATTGTTGATAAAAGTATCTCTTATGATTCAGTAAGAACATTTAACTATGATGAATAATAATCTGTTCAAGAACATATTATTGTCTGCAATATGTTATATTGAATATTGTACAGTATCTCACACTTGCCAACAACAGCCAATGTAATATATAATTATTTCGAGGTTTGTTGTTATGTCTGATACTAAATACTATCAACATAAATATTAATTATATTACAGATCTCCCATTATAGACCAATTCACTTTAAATATTTTATAGTTATAAAATAATATAATAAGAGAACCATTTAGACAAACACTTTATATTATTCGTTTCTGTGTTTTTCCTTTCGATAACATTAATAAACTGACATTTCTAGACATTTATACCTGTCTATTTGTCGTCCAACAGTTCTTTTTCTATATAAAGTGCATTAAGTTTCGTTAAAAAACACCATATTCTAAGGTCAACCGTTTAAACACCATTTGTATGATTTTGTTGCAAACTCGTTTTTGCACAACTTTGGAGGGTGTTCTTTGCACAAAGTAAGGACAAAAGTCCAAACCCAAGCAATATGTCCGTGAGATTGCGCAGGGCATAGTCATTTTTTGGACGGCGTTTTGTTCTTTTTCTAAATAAAGTTCATAAATGTTCGTTAAAAATCACCCAATTCTAAGGCCATCCGTTAAAACTTAATTTCTCTGATTCCGTTGCAAGTTCGTTTTTGTACAACTTTGGAGTGTCTTCTTTGCACAAAATGGGGACAAAAGCCCTAACCTAAACAATATGTCCGGGAGATTTCCGCATGGTATGGCCGTTTTTTTTAACGGCAGGTTGTTCTTCCTAAGACCGAGCATAATCAAACTTTGTTGAATGTTTGTCTCGATAAAATACAGGTTAAGTTCGAATATGGGTCACTTCGAGTCAAAAACTAGGTCACGCAGCATAAATATGGAAAAAACATGCTTACACTAGAGGCTACTGTTTTATTCCAAATATCCTGGAAATTGATTAGAAAGGTTGCTTTTGTAATGTCTAGGTCAAGTTTGAATATGGGTAACCAAGAGTAAAAGAATAGGTCACACGGTCCAAATATTGAAAATCTTGTTAACACTCTTGAAATATCCTGGAAATTGGCCAGGATTAGTCAGGAAGGTTGATATGTTGATTTCAATGTCAAATTCGAATATGGGTCACTGGGGGTCAAAAACTAGGTCATAAAGCCCAATTATTGAATAACCTTGCTAACACTCTAGAGCTTACTGTTTTAAAACAAGGTCTTTCAAATAGAATGGTCTGGAAACGCGCTATGCAAATTCTTCTCGACACAATTAAACATGTCTTGGTAAAACTCAGTATAGTTTCCCTAATGCAAATTATGTTGACTAAGTGTTCAAGAAGGGCGAAAATTAAATTTTGAAAATGGACCAATAAAATAAAGAAAGAAAGCAAAAGGGGAAAACGTACTAGTTTTCTTTTTTCAAATGTATCATTTAGTTTTGCTTTTGGGGCGGGAAATAAGGTCTCTACCGTCAAAATAGTGCAAATTGTGAAACAAGCATGAAACCTCCAGGAAATTATCTTTAGACAATGCAAATTTCAAAAGTGAACTGGGCCCAAAATATCCCTCCCTGCTCATTCAAGATTGCCGCCATTTTAAAAATGGCCGCCATTTTAAAAATGATCGCCATATAAATCTGACGTACATAATAATAGCTCATTCAGTTTTATTTTTGTACAGACTTAAAACTTACGGTATTTAAAGCATATTTTAAGTTTATTCTTTCCAAACATTTATATCTTTGAAAATTTTGCGTTCATACCTCTTCAAAATCCAAGATGGCGTCCAATATTGCCGCATTTTATGCAAAACTGATATATCTCTTTTGTAGTATAATTTGTTGCACAAAATATGCTTATTTCGATATAAAAGTGTTTAAGCAAACCAGAAAAAAAATCAAATTAAAGGTTGACCATATTGTAAGTAAATTTTTTAAGTTTTTTATACAAAAAATATCTTTAAAAATATCAAAGATAAAGTACCATTCCTTGGCATTTTTCTACAACATAGTTTTATATATACAAAATTCATAAAAGTAACTTAGTTTCTGATAGTGTATTTGCTATTTAATTAACACAATGTTTCATTGTATAAATGTAACAAAACATAAAATCTGTAGAATTTATACTTTGTCAACGTGGTTGGGGTAAATTTATCCAACAATTGTAATACAAAATAACGAAATTGCAAAGGTAGATAATATTCATTTCTTTGCTTTTTTATGGATTCTTATGCAAATATTCACAGTTGAAAGGTATTGTTATTGTATTTAGGTATTTTTGTCATTCTTTAGCTCGAGATGGTGTGCTTAAATTTCAATAAATGCACATACAATCATTTGTATACATTCAGTATCAACTGTACAGAAAGTAAACTGAATATACATGAACAAACATGTGCGAGATAAAATCATACCTGTACTTGAGTGAAATATTGTTTATTTACAAATGAAATTAATTCCTGCACAATTTCTTTATGAAATGATAAAAATTGCCTTAAAGCTTACACAATGAATTTCCATTTGGTATCATGGTCTTGGTAAAGGGTTGTTACAGAATGATTCAAAGTTATATTTACTTTCATATCATTGTAATCAAGTATTATTGAATTAGTACTGTTGATTTCTATTAACTTGTCTTAGGACACGATATTTTTAAAAGATACAAGAAAAATTAAGGCGACTGATACATCTATGTGTCGTGAAACAGGTAACAAAAATATAGCTTGACCCACATAACGTTGCTGATGATTTGAAATATAAACTAAATGTATTTCAAAGACTATTCATACTTTATTTGCCCTCTTAAACAAGACAGCATTGATGACTCTAGATCACTCGCCTAAGATCCACTGCTGGATCGTTAATACTGGAGTACGATAAAATCATAATCATAAAGAGTATCATTTTTTTACCAAATACAGTAATGAATTATGAACCGTTTGAAAAGGAAAATGCCAAACAAAAAGCTCTCGGAACAAAAAGACTCATATAACTATTTTTCATACAAACTAAGTGATTTTAACTCTATGCCAATATTTTATAATTTTTTACCATCACAATGTGATGATATACGATATTTTTTCTGCTCTGTGCACTGTAGCTTCGGAGAAGATTTTTAAGACATAAGTCAATGTGAACTAAGTGACATCCTAGGGAAAGCCATTTTGGACTGCAGGAGCATGATTTAAAGGCCCGCCACGAGGGACACAGTTTTTAAGACTTGTGTAGGGAATCACATTGAAGTTCTCTTTTGGAAAACTATAATGCCTATAGCTTAGATAGTCAGCATATTACCTTGCCAAGTAGAGTAGACCACTTTCAAAGTAACATAAAACGCTTTTCGGTCACTTCATATAAATAGATTTGAACAGTAAAAATGTTTTAAAATCTTCTCAAAAAGCACTATTCGCAGACTATAGATACTTAGCATGTAGCCACACATTATGTCTTTATCAACATATTTAATGAATCATGCTCATGGAGTCACCTGGGTTAGCAAAACACATTAAAAACTTCTAGTGTTAAACTACAATGAATAGAATTATTTTGGGATTTAACATGATATAACTTGCATAAATTTGTTTGCTGCAGTCAAAAATTGCTTTGCAAAGGGTATCACTTACTTTACGCAGACTGCACTGTAATAAATCTGTTTTCTCTAAACCTACAGCACCCGAAGGATAGACACTAATCATGTATCATCATAATTTTGTGATAGTCTACAAAAACATAATAAAACATGGACTAGATGGTCAAAAGTTACCGGTCACTAAGTTTATAATGGACTTATATAAGAATATGGTTATGGTTATATAAGTTCTCTCGTGTTAAAGACGTTTTCGGTAGTTTTCTGTGCGCATCGTTATGCGCTTCCAAGAAAGATAATCACGGATAATTACTCTTCAAAATGAAGGTCAAGTTGAATAGTATTCGGATAAGTGTTTAAATTTCGGCTATAAGCAAATAATGAGTAAATAATACAGAATAGATATTTCTAAATGTTCAAAAGGAGATCGGTTCAAAAGAATAAGAGGTCGTTTAGACAACACCACATAAAGGATTTCTCCTAGCATTAGTAAGACAGCATTGATGATAATTCTGCGCGCGTTACCCCACCCACTTGTGGTATAGTGACGAAAGTGCGCCGTGGCTTGATTACTGGCAGACAACAGGGCAAAGAAGTTTAAAATGATATATTTTAAAGTGTTGAATAAAAAAACAAAATAAATATCTAAGAAATGTTCCGAATTTCATTATTTTCTTTGTAAATTTCTGAAACAAGTTTGATAACTTAGATATTGGGCATGTTTGTTTTAAAGCAACCGGATACAAATATTTCACAATCATGTACATGTATGCTATGACATAATTGACACGCCAAATATGATCTTATTACTAAACTTTTTTACAGAATTGTGACTTTTTTTCCAACATTGTCCTTAGGTTAGTGATCTAAGGTCATCATTACTCTCTTATTGAAAGAATGAGATATGAATAATTTAGGAAATACAGTTAGTTTATATCTTAACTTATCATAAGCTACATGCAGGCCAGGTGATACCATTGATATATCTGTTTCATATCACATAGTTGAAATGATGTGGCAGTAGTCTTATTTTTACTATGTATGTTCAGATATTGAATGAAAAATATCATTATCTCATTGTGCTGGCTTTTATGCCTTTTTTATTTTAAATATGAAATTGTGAGGAATCAATAATATGCGGTAATACATGTAATAGACTACCTATTATTTCATGCTTTCCAGTGTTTTATTGTAATATATCAGATGATTATATTCTGATAAACCACTAGTGAAATTTATAAAATATAATTTTCACTGTAGCAGGACTATATCTAATGCGGATGAAAAGAAAATCATAACTAAATGGAATAACAGGCAGAAATAAATGCCGCCATACATGAATTTTGCTTCTTTAGGAAAAGAAAGTCGATGTCACCATACATCATGTTAAAAAATGTAACAAAATTAGAGAAATTTAACAGAACTATATTTTGAAATTAATGATGTGATGACGTCACAAAGGAGAATGCGTGACGTTACGCGGCAAAAATCAGTAAAAAATACTTAAAATCACGTAAAAAGCATGAAATAAAAAGAAAATTTATTTGTTTTACATAATTATAAGATTGAAATATATTTCATTCGTGAACACCAGATATTATATTTTCACTCGTGGCTACGCCACTCGTGAAAATATTGCATCTGGTGTTCACTCAGTGAAATTATATTTCAATCTTACATGCAAAACAAACAAATATCCTCTATACATTCATGTACATGTTTGCCATTTTAACCATGTGTTGTTGATATACTGTCTTCTTATATATGTTTACAATTAACAATAAAGAAATAATATCAAAGATATTGAAACAAGAAATATCACGCAACAAAATGTAAAAAGTGAATGTATGCACGTGTTTTTTGTGCAATTCTTTGACATTTTAGCTCACCCACTTAACCCAAAGGATGACAAAAACACCTTCATCAAATGAAGTGTACTTTTTAAGAGGGAACATTTGCATTTAAGAATTCATGGAAAAGTAAAAAAGCAAAGAAATAGAATGAACTAACATATATAAATTTAGTTGTTCTTCATTTACAATTATCGGATAAATTCACCCCACCCATTTTCACAAAATATAAAACCTACAGATTTTATGTTTTTCTTATATCGTTACAATAAACACATGGTGTAAATAGAATGTCAAATACAGATTAAGAAATAAAGTAACTTTTTATAAATTTTGTACATAAATGTAGAAAACCAAATTAGAGAAATATGCAAAAATTGGATTTTTTTTTTTTGATTTTTTAAAGGTATTTTGTGGACAAAAACTTTCAAAAGTTTATAGTCTGATTTTATTGACCTGTCAATTATGCATACATTATAGAACTCATTTAAATATTCGATCCCACTTCGGTTTGGTCCGCGTAGTTTACGAGAATTAATGTGGAGTATATTAGTCATGGATTGAAAGTCACGCCAGCTTAATGTGAAGGTTTTCGTTAATTCACAATAGGACAGTCGGTGAAGAAAATGCCTGATAATTTAGAGGTATGTGGTTCGATCCTTGCTGTCGCCATTCTTTTAATACTCTTTCTTTATTTTTGCCGTATATTTTAATGGAACAGTTTGTAGTGTGTTTTACAGCATTGAAAAGACATTTATTGATTTTAATCCGTTTTAATTTTAAACATGAATTCTTAAAACATGTTATTTAAAAAGAGTATAGACAAAATTAAGTAAAACATCATAAAACAAGACGAACAACATAAAATAATCATATATAGCTTCAATATTGTTGAAAGTATTAATAAGGAAAAAAAACATGGACCTACGCGGTCTCGAACTTTAAACACGTGTGGCACTTAGATTATAACCTCGTGCTTTACCCTATTGCGCTATACACTTAGTTGAGAGATACAAATTAAATTAAATTCTATCGTACAGCGTACATCTCACGGAACTTACCGAAAATCTACCGAAGATTAATATACTGTGTGCATCGACCGTGTAATCAGTATGTAATTGACAGGTTAATAAAACCAAACAATACTTTAAGTGTGATTAACATATAATTTGATAATTTATAATATGTTTAAATACATTTAATTTTAGATAAACATAATTTGTGCAAGAATTTATACTATGAAAATGATAAAACAGTTTTGCACAAATTGGCGGTCATAATGGACGCCATCTTGGATTCTGAAGAGGTACGACAGCGGCATTTTGTAAGATTTAAATATTTGAAAAAGAGAAACGTTTTTTCAAGTTTTGGAGTAAGTTTTAGGTCTGTACAAAAAATTTGAATGAACGAGCTATTTTGTACGTCAAATTCATATGGCGGCCATTTTGAATATGGCGACCATCTTGAATGAGCAGAGGTATTTTTATACCCACTTCATTTTTTAAATTAACATAATCTAAAGATGATTTCCTGAAAGTTTCATGCTTGTATCACTATTTGCACTGTTTTCTCAATTTTCCGCCCCACTATTATAAACGCATCACAACCCAAGTCCGCTTAACACCAGAAAAAGTTGTGATGAAAATGATGTGAGAATCAAAGTATTTTCAAATTTGACAAAAGAATGCATAACTCCATAACAAACTGCTGGACACATACAACAAGATTATTCACGATTAAAGCAAGTGATTATACAATTTCTGAGTTTTTCCCTTAATGCAATCAAATTTACATGATGATTAAACTCTGAAAATGAATTAAACTTTAGTTGTGTACATGTTTTTAAAAATACGAGACAACAATAGTAAAATGATGATAAAATGCAGACACGATTGGATTGGGTATGTTCATTTAAGGTACAACATATCTAACACAGGCTTTACATTCAATCAATTATATGGTTTAAAATTGTTTCGTGCTTGAAACAAATATAATGTATGAATCTATCAACATACAATTTATCATCAACACTAGATATTTCCTGGAAATGCATTGATGAAATATTAATAATGTATAGATTTAATTTATATTCATTTTATCATATTACACTGAATGCCATTTATTTTCCTGATTTACTATTCTAAAACACATTTTAATGTCTACTTAATAAGAGTATAAATATATTATATAATGGAATCTACTTTATGTATACAATTGCAAAACAAGATCACTGTACAATCAATCCTGATTTTCTCAAAGTATCTCTCAAATTACCGTTTATTAGCAATGCATAAATAATTCTACGCCGTGGAAATTTGTAAAAAAATTTATAATATGTTACGTGAGCATTCATGAAAGACCTAAATACGATTTCTTTACTCTGTATATCAAATAATTGTTTACATAACAACTACTTTTGGTTTCAAAAAAATATCAGACATTATAAATAAAATATTCTAGAATATTTGACAGAATAAAGTAAGTTTACAATAGTGGGTACCTGTGTTTAAGCTGTTTGAATGAAACTAGTTATTGTTCAGTTTTCATCTTTGTACAAAGAGCTAAGAAATATCAGATCTTGTTCTTACAAATAAAGGCTTAACAGTATAGCAAATGGAGGAAACTTTATTGTTTGATAACTTAATAAGTATAGATATATATTTCTATTTTTTTTAAACACCTCTATATACCTACTTAAGTTCTACTTTTAAATATTCTTTTTTATAGGATGTTTTAATAGTTCACACTAATTTATTACATATTTGCAATCATACTTATGATAAATATACAGCAGATCTTTAGAAAATATCACAAGTTGGAGAGAATTACTTTACTCATTCAAATATATGTGCTATACAGATATAATGTACATGTATTGTTATAACGTATTTTATAGAAAATTATCAACATCTGATCAAACCAGTTTTTGTGTTATATTACTAATAAACTGTATTTGTGGTACTTTGGCTAGTTTCTCCTTGTTATACGTATTAAAGTGTTCTGTAAAATATTGCTTCATAAACTGTATTTGTTCTACTTCTTCAAGTTGTAGCAATAATCATTAAGTCATTAACATTTTTCTTCTTCTTTTTTCGTTGCTGCTGCTGCACGTTAAAACCTTTCTTGAAAGCTGGGACGTGTTGAAAATGCATTATAAGATGTACTTCTTACTGATCTTTTTTCCATAGCAACCTTATCTAACCTAAACAAAGAGTACAAAGTCTGAACCTAATCATATTAAAACTGACACATAATAATTAATAAAAGCGTAATTTATTACTTTATCCGTATTGTCTCCCACCTGGTTTTAAACTGATAAACACTAATGTACTTGTAATAAGAAGGGAATGATATATTTTCTAACAGATCTTCAAAATTAACTAACATAAAACTTGAAACATTAACAGTATGAACCTGGGGATTATATCCCTTTATATCCTTGCTAAGATAATCAAATTGAATGTGTACCTAAAGTACTAAATAACTGCACTCTGTACTGGTTTTTCATATTGATTATTTAATATAAGAATTTGCCTTTATTAATAATCTTAAAATATTGAATTACCACTTATCGTTTATGTAGCTACGATATGAAGTAAATCTGATAAGGCGAATAAAGTATCAGTTTAATATATTGATCACATCTAGTGGTTTACAAAATTTATTTAAAACTGCTCTGAAACGTTAATATATATCTATATATAAATTTAACGTACAACATAAGGATAAATTATCAGGCAATATGTCTTTCATGTCTGAGAACTGACTTATAATTTGATTGTAATAATATCAACACAGTTGTCTAATAATCAAAATGAAAAAAACAAAACATGCCTGAAACACACTTTTCCCAATTTTGTTCATTGAAATTTAATAAAAAAATATATTTTAATAATTTACAGGATAATCGCTAGTAAAAATCGGACATTGCTTACTTTAATTAGATAGATTGTAGAATGCAGATGAAAGTTCTATACAATCTGCTTTTAAAAAGCTGACTTCAATACTTGATCTACAGAAATAAACAGCTTTATTATGAGGACAAAGAGAATGTTTGAAGTAAATGTGTTACTTAACCTCAGTGATTAAAGTTCTGACACAGTCAAATTATTTTGTTGGGTTTGCTTTTGTTGTAAAATCAGTTATTTCCAGGCATATCTTGCTTCTTTTGCGTTTATATATTTCTGACTTAACAATGTTCTATCTTTTACACTCTCAGTGCAAAAATGTCTCTTTTCATAAAGTACAAAGCTCTGTAGATTTTCTTTATTGAATTTAAATCCGAATGATTTAGTTATACGAATTCTTCAAAAGTTCGTTCTTTATGGTCGCATGCGTTTAAAGTTTAAATTGAAAAAGGATATTGTTCTCCTTGGTGCCATATTTCAGTCATAAAGTTACAGACACAATTTACTATCTAAGATAATAAAACAATGAAAATAGTGGAATTGCATAACACTGTCGTACATTGATGATTAACTACAATTAAAATATTTAGGTTTTGGAAACATTTCCCAAAACAACAAGGCAATGTTACTATAAACCTACTTGTTATCTTTTTACATGTATATTACGAATTCAAAGTGATTTAAAATTCGAAATTAAAAACATAACTATTTTATGGAAAACATTATTATAAATACCCATGTTATGTTTCCTAAATCTGTATAACGTGTATAAGTTTTCGTAAAATAGCATATCCTAGAGCCAACGGTTAAAACACCATTTGTCTGATTCCGTTGCAAATTCATTTTGTACAACTCTGGGGGATTTTCTTTGCATAAAATAAGGACCAATGCCCTATTCAAAACAATATGTCCGAGGGATTTCCGGATGGCATGGTCATTTTTTTGACTGGAGGAGTTTTGTTATTTTTCTATAAAAAGTGCATAATTTTTCGTAAAAAAACCCATCATATTCTAAGGCCATCCGTTAAAACACCATTTGTCTAATTCCGTTGCAAGTTCGTTTTTTGTAGGGTCTTCTTTACACAAAATGAGGACAAAAGCCCTAACCTAAGCAATATGTCCGGGAGATTTCTGCATGGCATGGCTAATTTTTTGACCGTCGGCTTCCTCTATATAAGGTGTATAATTTTTCGTAAAAAGACCATATTCTAAGGCCATGCGTTAAAACACCTTTTGTCTAATTCCGTTGCAAATTCGATTTTGTACAACTTTGGAGGGTCTTCTTAGCACAATATGAGGACTAAATCCCTTACCCAACAATATGTCTGGGAGTTTCGCATAGCATGGTCATTTTTTGGCCCGAAGATTTGCTGTTTTCGAGATCAACTGACAATTTGCAAAGCGACACCATGGAGACTAAACCCTCTTGAAATTGTGTGTTACATTATTTTGAGCGAACACAATTTTATAAGAATGTAATATAGAGGTTTGTTACAAAAACGCACTTTGACACATGTTCTAAAAGGAATTGACGCGAACCACAGTAAGCCATTGTAAAATAAGCGCTACTTATTTAACCCGTTACTTCATGAGCATTTTGTGAAAAAATGGCTGTCTTTATGTTACAAGTTCAGATTGCTATAAACTATAAAGAAACTGCTTCAATACTATTCAAACTTGGCACAAATGTTGTCTGGACAATTGCATTTGTAACAACATGCCCAGGCGTAAATTTCCTGTTACCATGGCAACGAGGGGACATACAAAATTGCCAAAAATCACTATTTTGCGTTGTTTTTTTTTTCCATCAAAATTGATTTCAAAGTGCTGCAACTTCTCAATGGATTGAGATAGAGACAAATGTTTTTCAGCGTTGATTACACGTGACCTTATAATTGATCTGGGGTCATTTTTAGCCTCTCACAAGTCCAAAATTTCTAGGCGATGAGGGGGACTGCCGCCCCCTTCAAACACCCCCCCAATAGAAGTGGACACATCCCCCTTCTGGCAACCCCCTTATGTATCTTTTGGTTGGGAGGCCGCGCTGAAAAAGTGGTCACTTTTTTAAACAACATTTCTCAAACAAAAACAAGTGTTTGGGGCCTAAATAATGCAATTTTTCACCATTTGAGACAACAATAAAGGGGAATGAAAAAGGCGTTAAAGTGCGTGTATATCGGGTAATGGGTTAAATAAAAAAGTAGACTGAACAAGTGCATTGTGATGGTTAAGAGGATCTTCTTCACTGTAATAAAAAAATTCAAAAATGTAGCGTAGGGAAAATGATAGCAGGAGGCCCGCATAAAATGGTCCCTTTTTGGACCGACGATAAGTTCTGAAACTGAAGTATATATAGTCTAACAAATTTTGTGTAAAACACCATCTTGAGCCAGCCGTTGAAATACCGTTTGTCTGATTCCGTTGCAAATTCAGGTTTGTTCAAATTTTGAGGGTGTTTTTGAACAAAATGGGGTCTTAAGCCCTATCCCAAACAATATGTCCGAGAGATTTCTGGCATTGTCATTTTTATTATTTCTGTATATTAAGTCCATAGATTTTCGTAAATTATACCATAGTCAAGAGCCAACAATTTAAACACCATTTGTCTGATTCCATTGCAGATTCATTTATGTACAACTTTGTAGGGACTTCTTTGCACAAAAAGAGAATAAAGCCCTAACCTAAACAATATGTGCGGGAGTTTTCCGCATGGCAGGTTAATTTTTTGAACCGGCGTTTTGTTCTTTTTCTTTTTCTATATAAAGTGCATCATTTCTGGTAAAAAACTCATTTTCTAGAGCCAACAATTCAAGGCGTCAACAGACACTTTCCGTGGTTCTACCATAAATGTCATTTTAACCAACCTATTTTAAAATTATTCATTTTATAAATAATTGTTATTTATTTAAACTTTGTGCATTAAATGTCTTTGATGTTCATAAAGAATAACATATTTCAAAAACTGCCTTTGTATATAACTGATTTTAAACAAAAATTCTAAAATTTTAAATCATCATATCAAAGTCATTTTTTATTTTTTTTTATTTCAAACTTTTGGAATATAAACTTAATTATAATATCTGGGGAACCGTTTCTCGGATTTTTTTCTATCTTTTCTTTAAAAAAATATTATGTAGCTTCAAACTTTTTTTTGCGATTTTTTTCACCAGACAATTAAAGATAATAAAAATCTGGAAACAAAGTGATCCCTCGGAAGCATTAATCACAACAAAATTACAAGAGAATTGCAGACTCGGTTTGATTGAGTCTGTACATGAGTGATAATGAATAAGTGCAACA
Source organism: Ruditapes philippinarum (assembly GCF_026571515.1). Lineage (NCBI taxonomy): Eukaryota > Metazoa > Mollusca > Bivalvia > Venerida > Veneridae > Ruditapes > Ruditapes philippinarum. The sequence goes on along the minus strand of NW_026859605.1, from coordinate 23,677 downwards.
TCCTTAACGCCCCCAAGCACCGGCTTTAACGGTTCTTAATTCTCAACACTTAATAGTGCTGGCATCAATGACCCCGCTGGTTGAGCGACACTGTTACTTCGTAAATGAAGTCCCTTTCATGTACTTTAAACCGAATGTAAATTGCTCGATTATTAAAAAGTTATGCCGATTCAAAATTCCGATTAACATAAACGAAGTATCATAAATCGGCTGTTCTCTCTCAGACCCCTTCGTGTCACTCTAAATAGCATCAAAGAAAGAAGGTTACTTATATACGGATCTTTATTTGAAATCGTTTTAGAATAATTACATCTGTCATTTGTTGCAGTTCATTCAGATACGAGACGGTCCGCCATTGGGCAGTAACGAGGCTTGCTAAAAATATTTCAGATATTTTTCAATATTCCATCATTTTAAATTCTTAACCTTTCATCATTACACCCGTAACTATTTTCAAACCACAGTGTATAAATGTATAACTTCATTCATAACGGCGAAATTACGTCAAACTAATTAATTGTATTTTAATTAGCACGCGACTCATCTGCCAATCCCCCAAGCCAGATGAAATTTCTGGCATGGGTAAAACTAACGGAAATACCAGTCTGACATGCAAGAAAAAAATATTCAACAGTTGATACACGTTTTCACATTTAACTAAATTATTAAATTTTACGCCACCACAGTATGGTCTATTACACTATTACAAGATTACATATTGTCCACTCTGTTATAGCCCGTTTCAAAGTAAATTACCACATGTACGCACCTTTTTTTATTTTTTTCCCTTTCGCTGAAAAAAAAAAACAAGTATTAGCATTAAATATTTTCCAGAAATGCTTAAAATCGCCGTTCAGCCATGAATATAGAAATGATATTTCAATTTTCGCCAAATACCTTTATTGTGTGTGGCCATTCCGTCTAGACGTGCTCAGATATATTCTGATATATGTTGTGGTTTTTTTCTGGGTCAGAATGTAGGGGATATTGCCCATAAGAAAAACATCGCGTAGTACAATTAGTTAGACTACATGCGCTACTTAATCAGTGCATCAATCGGCCAAACTAATAAGCTTGTTGCGTAATAAACAACACTTACTTGCTTCACATTAAAAATGATGTTAGTCTGTGAACATTCTATAAATGGAATTTATGTTCTATACTCCGTCGACTGCTTTGCAATTTTTTTTATCTGAAACGGACTATAACTGACCAGCAAAATTATAGGTAGATCTATGATGCAATAAAAACACTCATAGTATTAAACTCGCCTGGAAAAAGCATTTATGAAGTTTTTTTTTTCTTAAAGTGCCAGTTTTTTTTTTTTTTTTGGGGGGGGGGGAATGTACTGTTATTAAGACTACATTCTCTTATCAGAAATGGCATGTAGCAAAAATTATTGCAAGTTGCTGTGTTTATCCTGCAAGAGACTAAAAACAAGACTGGTACTGAGTTCTTACATTGATAATGGTATTTTTCAGTTGTACAAATAAATAACCCAACAAACATGGCGGCTGGGCGAGTCCAGTTAAGCATCCCTCATTGGAGTTTTTTGACGTCCATTTTGTTATCATGTGATATCGAATTATTTGCTTTGATTGGCTAAAAATTGTCAATTGTATATATCGCGATAAAAAGGAACTCAAATAAGGTTTTATAGACTGGGGTTTACTGAGTACTTTTTTCTATATACTTTTCCTTAACTTAGATGAATTTACCTGTATTACAATGAGAGTACCATGTCATGTAAATTTTGTAAAATGTTTGGCATCCGCGCGAAGCCCTTAATGGAATGCATTCATATATATACATGAAGTAATTTCTGAATGATTATAAATTCGAAGTAATTACAAAACCAAATATGCCTAGACAATTATCATTATGTAATGTAATGGATACAGTACGAGTTTTTCTTCAGAAGTGTCTTCTTACAGACGTAAGAAGACAGTTTGCTTGGATAAAAAAACTAATTTTCCGAGGCGAAGTCGAGGATAAATTGTTGGTTGTCCTAGCGAACTGTCTTCTTCACGTCTGTAAGAAGACACTTTTGAAGAACATACGAGTAACTGTATCTGACTTATACGACGTTACAGTTTAAAGAACAGATAAATTAATAAACACATTAATTATAAATAGATCTAATTGAAAATAAATACATGTATGTTCACGTTGAAAATTTAAATATAAAAAATAATTGCCTGGCCTTTCAGCGTTGGGCAGTGAAAGGTGTAGGTTAATTGTATTCGCACGGAATTTTCGTGCACTTATTTCAATCGGGCAGAATTTACTTTCATTCATGATAAACAATATCAAAATGGCTGCCTTCATCAGAGAGATCAATTATGTCATTCAACATTGAACCCGTCCCTGAACATGTTTTGCGTAAATATTATATGGATAACGTTTTGAATCCCAAATTTGGTAAGTTTCCTTATTCACATGCTTAGCTTAAAGCAATATTCCGATGAGTTTTTTGTGGGTGGGGGCTGGGACAGTAAATGTCATGTCATGTTGTTTTTTTTTAAGAATGTCAGACGATATACAAAAAAGGATAGTTTTAGCATCTTCAAACGAACAACTGTTAGTTTCGTTAATGCTAAAATCAACAGTAACTACGTTCCTGGAAATGGCCATCCAATTTATTTGATTCATTTCTCGGTGAACTGAATTTACTAATGAGTTTCACGATAAAGTTCGCATCAACTTTCCGTCGGTTACTATGGCGTCCTGTTTGAGACAGTTAAAATATCGATTCAAGACATGGAATTATATCACGAGGGCGTAACTCGACTGATATAAGGATGCGCATCCGATTTGGATTCTAACACGGCATCAACAAATACATGCTGCCATACCTGACATTCATATAAATTGCGCCTGATTTGTTTCCGTACTTATTTTCTGCGCGTCGCATTTTTAGTGGTTACGTCACATGTCTTATGATAACGTCACATGTCTGGATATAGAACGTCAATTGTCATTTTATAAAAAAAACAATTGTATATTCTAACACGACCAGCATTTTTCCCTATTGAACATAGAAGGACCGAAAGTGTATTTTATTATGCAATAAAATCACAGTTGGCGTTCAATGTTTTGACATGTGACGTAACCGTTACAAATGTGACGTAACTATTAAAAATGCCACGCGCTGAAAATAAGTACGGAAACAAATCAGGTGAAATTTAGATTGATATCAGGTATGACAGCATTTATTTGTTGATGTCGTGTTAGAATCGAAATAATATATTCAAATCAGTGGATTTATCGCCTGATAAAATCAGTTTGGAGTTCGGATGCGAGGAATTATATCACGAGGGGTACTACTACTACGCCCTCGTGATATCATGGTGCGCATCTGAACGACAGAGCTACGCCCTCGTGATATGATTCTTCTCATCCAAACTCCAAGCAGTGATTTTATTCGGCGAATTCCATAAACAGTGTTCTTATTTCGTCTGTTAAAACTTGTTAACCTATAACAACTTTTATGCAGATAACATCTAATTTAAACTGTCTACTATTTGAAAGAATGGACGCATCGTAACGTGATTATTTGCTTACATAATGGACAGTTTGAAGAGTTTCTCTCTCGTTACATGTCCTATTTTGTCTTAATGATGCATTTTGGTATTTCCCATTTAAATCATCTATTATTGGTAGTTCTTTGTATTCTTTGATAACTTCTTAAATTTAAATGTTTTTATTTTGAGGGAGAACCATGCTGAAGCGGGACAATACTATAAGTCTGTCATATTTCTTATATTATATTACATATGTTGTCCTGGAAAGTTTCGTAATATCATGCATTTTTAGTAACAGTTTTTCGGCTGTTTAGAGGGCGTAAATTCTTACAAAGTTATATAATTTTGAAAAATGTGTTCGAGAAAAAACTTGACTTGAAACGACATAGGTTGATAGATCTCACAAACACAAAAATGTTTAATCAAAGGAATCATGCTTTCTGTGTTTGATTATACAATAAAATCACTGTTGACGTTCTACATTTAGACATGTGACATATCATTTTATTCATGTGACGTATGTAACAACAAAAAATGCGACCCCTGAAAAATAAGCATGAAACAAAAATCAAGTGCAATTTAGCTTTAATATCAGAGTACGGCAGCATTTATTTGTGTGTGTCGTATTAGAATTGAAATGATATATTAGTCGCTCCAATAACATCAGTAAATCGAAATGACTTTCGATAAACAAAAAAAAGTGACAAAGGCCCATACAAGATTTTGGGCCGGCGTACATGATAAAATCACTGTTTTTGATATATATTTTTCTTAAATAATAGTTTTCCAAATATTTTTTTTTTATCGTTTATCTCATTTTTGTTATGAATAACGAGTGATATCTGTAGAAAGAATATTTCATTTGTAATTGATTGCATATCTTATGGTTTTGTTATTCTAATTTAAAAAAAAACGATACTTCTTTTAAATGTTTTGGGGGAAAAGCAAAACATAATATAATAAATATTATGCGACAATTTTCAGAAAAATGTAGGAGTATTATATCTAACGTAACGTTGACAAACATTTCCCCATAAGGGATGATGCCAGACTTTAGATGTGATATATATTTAGAAAATTGCATTAAACAAATACACCCACATGACTTGTAAAATAAGCTTAAAGAGTTATCATATACCACCTACACACATGACGTTCTGTTGTACTAAACTGGTTAACACTAGTCATGTTAAAAGAAAAAATATTCAATTTGTGTATAAAAATCTATAGTAAGTGCCTTGATGGAGGCTATTCGTTGCCAAAAAACCCAGCCTTTGAAAGTTCATACTTCGGTTCTACTATACAGATTATTAAAAATCTAAGTTACATACTGCACTGGTATTAAGCGTCTTGATGATCTCGATTTGACAAAATGGGAAGCTGGTAACATGCTTACATAAATTGCAAACTGTATTTAGGAATGTAATAACTTTATAAATTTGCGAAATGTAGACGATAGAACGTACACAACACGTTTTATGTCGTACATTATAACGTTGAAAGTGTGACTGCACCAGTTAACACTCTCAGGTTGACTGAAAATTGTTTTGTTCTATCTCCATGTTCTATCTCCATATTTTCCAAAAACAAGTTAAATGCACAGTTTTTGCCGTAATGGACTGTTTTATCTCCTTGACATTAGTGATACAGAGCTTCAGAAATAAATAACAGCAAAACTATCCTGTTCTATCTCCACATATTCAATATAAGTCTTGATAAATAGACTGTTCTAACTTATTGGACCATACATATCATCGATAAATGTCACGTGACCTTTAGGGGCATTACACAACGAACCGTTTTAAGTCCAAATTAACATATCAAAACATAGCATATACATCACGTGATGGCAGGACAACTGCCTGTACGAAACATTTTGAGTTAGCTAATTTCACAACGTTGGCTGTTTATACTATATATTTATACTAAATGTAACTATTGAATAATATTACGTGTTCATTGATTCACTCCAATCATTGAACTTTTATTTTAAGTTCTATGAATTAACTGCATGTGATTAAACAGCAAATAAAACTGATGATGATTTGTAAATTACTTCGGATATGTTTTTTCGGATAGAAACAACTGTGGTCATACAATGTCATCAAACAAATTCTAAATAGGGAATATTTACATGTTCTAAAATTTATTCAATTAAAGGCAAATTATGTCCCAGAAGCCAGTATTGTTTTTCATAAAATGGGAAATATGTGTAATTTATACTAGATAAACGTTTATGTATGTTTTAGAATGCATTAATGTTCTATAAATAAATTATAACTTTAAAGTAAAAACATTTTATACCAAAGTCAGTTGGAAGAAAAATATTCTTATAAATATATTTAGTTTGTCTTGTAATGTGTCTTTGAATTTCTGAATGTAAATCTATATATCTTTATATTCGTAATGATTCATACACGAACATTCTTTAATTATAGCATTTTTTTTACTTACTGCGAATTAAATAATGATAGCATTAGCAAAGAAGAAATGATTAGTGACAAGGACATGCAGGTAAATGAAACAGGTATGATTAGTCAAAAAGAAAGTTATTATAGTGTTAAATATGATCAAATTGAAAACTAAAATTAAACTAAAACTAAGAATATTTATGGAATAACACTGGTTTTCTTATATTATAACAATTATATATAACAATTTTAACACTGAGACACATGTCAGTTGTGCACATTGTAAGTTTATAAAAAGTTACAACTGTTTTGATTGAAGTTTTGTATTGTTACAATTGCTCAGAATAAAGAAATTACATTGCATACAATACAGATTCTGTTTTTTATTGTTATTTTTTTCATGTTTTTAAAATAATCAGATGTTTCATTTATATCATTACAATTTAAGTAAAGTTCAAGTTTTGCGTTTAATGGTTAATGTATTTTAGGCAAGGTTGGCACACAATTATGTTTGAAAAGATACCTTTAACTAAGTTTAAGTTTTGTTAAAGTTATGTTTTGAAAATTGATTTCGAATATAGCTGTATTTCATGTAGGTATGATTTGCTACATTTGATCAATGATTGTAAAATTATTCAATAAGCCATTATCTGTTGCTGTATGATGAAGCAAGTATGAGTTTAGATAAAAATGTCTACACAATATATGTGGGGCATTTCATTTTAATTCATTTTATTTTTGTATTAAGGCACTTTGATAATATGTACTAGATCAAAATGCTTTAATATAATTTCGAATGTCATTACGTATATGGTATATGAAATAAAGAGGAGTCAAAGATTACTAATTATGGGATAAATAGCCTAGAACATATCTGCCAGCTTTAAAGGATAAAACATACTTTTTCCATGTTTGACACTTATCAAAATAACTCAAAAGACAAAGTGTTCTAAGTCACATTGAACATTTTGTTTTTAACAAAATTTTGAAAAAAGTTACAAGACTGTTTTATCTTCAAATGTTTTTTCTTAATTTTTTTACGCAAAGGAAATATAAAAATTCACATATTTTTAAACAATATTGAGTTTTTTTCTCCCGACATTCACGTTTAAGGGTAGTTTTTAAATTTTTTTGTAATCCGACAGTAAATAAAAAAGTTATGCAATTCTAAATCTTTAAATGCTTTTTTCTAAAAAAAACGACAAAAAAGGCACTTAAAAGACCGCTCAAATTAAAAATCACGATGTCCAAACGGAAAACACCGTAAATTTCGGAGAATGCTATGCGATGTAGATTTGATTTAAGTTTCCAGGAAACGTAAAGTTGTTATAATTGTGTTTGAAATGTAGTTGTGGCGGCGTTTCCCAGTTGGCGAATTCAGCGATGAAGTGGTCCGTTTCATCATGAAACAGATAATTTTTCCTAATTTGTTTATCTTAACAGCGATTCAGATTAAAAACAATTATGTTTCAAGTAGATATAAGGTCAAGAAATGAAATCAGATTGAAATTAGATCAAAACCTTAGTTAATAAAGAAATATAGGATATTTGTGCTTGGAGACAGCTCTGTCGTGAAGGAGGTAGTCATGTCTACCACGACAAAGTAATCTCGTTGCCTACGACTTAAATTTATCTCGTGGCCACGACTTAGTATACTCGTTGGCCACGACATAGTATCTCATGGGCCACGACTGAGCTATCTCGTGGCCAAGACATAGTAATCTCTTTGGCCACGACATAGCTATCTCGTGGTTTCACGACTTAGTAACTCGTGGCCCCACGGACATCGGTATCTCGTGGGCACAACTTAGCTATCTCGTGGCCCACGATTTTAGTAACTCGTGGCACGACCATAGTTCATCTCGAGCCGCCACCAAAATAAATAAAAAACACACACATTGTCACCCCTTTGTGGCCACCTAAAAATGGGGTATCTACAAAAGTTTCAGAACTTATAGGCCTTTTATCTTTAAAGTCCGCTTGATTGTTGATTGAATAAATTTGCATAGGATGGCAATCATGCAAGTGAATTATGTTTTGTGAATAACTGTCATGATTTAGCTCCAAAACATTTTAAACTTGAAATGGTGTGGGTTAACGGAAACTACGCCGGTGCGAGTTACTGTTTTCTTGCTTCGTTGTGATCTCAGACCACAGAAAAAGAACCAAAGTCGCTACGGTAAATAACCGATAATCAGCGGGAATAAATACGTTTATTTAAACAATGATGTAGTGGGCGGGGAAAATGGGCGAAGGGCTTATTTTTTTATCTCCTATTGCCAAAACGTGTACAGCTGGATTATGCTTAAATTCGAATTTCCATGATGGGTCTCTGACAATGTAAAGCTAAAAAAGTAACATCTGTTTTTGCCGGCGTATTCACGAACAATGTTTCCGCAAGTTACGATTGAACACTTGGTATTGCACTCTCAGAAAGAAAGTTATTTTGTTGAAAAACATGTTATTACAGTTTAATTTCGAATCTCAAAAACTCAATCCAAGAATTCAAACATTGGAGTTTACAAAATTGTTACAATTTATTTTTGTCCGTAAACAACTGTTCAAACTCGATCAACCCAAGGCTGGATTGTTTGGCAAAACGAATAAGCCTTCATATTTTAATGCATTTTCCCAAAAAGTTGGATTTAGATATCATAATTATACCCAAGCCGTATGTACATAATAATATAGATTTTTCTCATACCTTTCAATCATAATTTAAAGTTTAAATACTACCCATAAAGCAATTTTACAGTAAATGTTAAACTACATTTTTTAAAAACATTTTGAACTGTCCGGACAGTTGAAAAAAAAAGGGAGAGCATATAAACTTATTATTAAACATTTTAATTTGACTTATTAATTATTCACGTTAATTATTTTAAAAAATTTTCAAACATTTCTATAAAAAAAGAGCCAATGCCTGTTGGGGGCAACGCCTTGACCTTATTTACCTTTTTCTAAAAAAGCAAACAAACACCGACGGTTTAAACAAATCTTAAAAGAAAATTAAAGAAAAAAAAGTGTTTGTTCCTTTTTTTAATTGTATAGGTATGTCTAGTGACACTTGTTGTTTTGTCCAAGCAAATAAACTTATCTTACTATAATTAATCACGTTAATTATTTTAAAATTTCAACATTTCTATAAAAAAAGAGCCAATGCCTGTTGGGGGCAACGCTTGACTTTTAACTTTTTCTAAAAGCAAACAAACACACGATTTACACAAATCTTTAAAAAGAAAATTTAAGAAAAAAAAATTTTTCCTTTTTGAATTTTATAGGTTTCTGTCTAGTGACACTTGTTGTTTTGGTCCAAGCATGAAATCCTTTCCATAAATAAAATTTTTAATTGACAAACTTTAAAAACAATTAAAATCAAATTATAAATTCATTTTACGCGTTTAAGATCATTTAAAAAGGTCAAGGTCAATTTCTAAATAAATTCCACATATCTTTTTTGATCACAAGTGTTCTTCTATTCTACATATAGATTAAATCCGTATATGAATCATTAAATTATTGACAAAATTCAATGCATTGAACGACCTTGACGGTCAATGTCATTTAAAAGCTCTTGTTCAAACCTTGTTAGAATGGTTTTATCGAAAAGGGGTTGTTTTCCCTACAAAGTATAAAAATAATCCATTGATTAATTTTACCAAGTTACAGCCAATTTTATAGTTGATAATCGTGGTTAAAAAAATAAAAATAAATTTGAACCTTCAAGGTATATATGAGTCAACGGTCAATTTGAGTTTTTTGATATACATAGGAGGTCCTAACTTAAAAGATGTGTCTTTAATGAAGTTAATCCATTTCATAAAATAACAAAGTAATAGCCAGGTTACAGAGAAAAAACAAAAAAGTATAATTTCCAAGGTCAAATTTAAAAGGTCAGGTTACATCTCTAAAATTTTTAATTAAATTTATGTTTTGGTATGAAGTTTTTTTTGTCAAAGTTTAAATCAAAATTTAGGACATAAAAAAACATAATAAAAAGCAATTTTAACCAAATTCAATCGGTCAATGTCATTTAAAGCTCAAAGTATGGTTCAGTTTAAGTTTAATGAAGGCCTTGTCAAACATGTTGTTTTGTCAAAGTATGAAGATAAATCCATTGAATTATCCATTGAGTGCAAGTTGTGCACCTGTCAATATTTTGCCCACCCGTCCGGGGGTGGGGGAACGGCGGGCATACACGGGGTTTTAGACAGAAGACAATTCCTGACAGGCGGGAATTTGACAAACTTATGGAATCCGAGGTCCCGGGCAATAGACTTTGGCCGGTTTTTACATCCCGGGACTCGGGAATTTCGACGCCACAAAATAAGAAAGGGTAGTAACCGCGAAAGGTCTAAAGACGACGGCGATATTTTTATTCGTGTTTTTGAAGTTGCAGACATGAACGCATGATGGAAGACTTTTGGAATTTTTCTATAGAGAAAATAGTGGGATGGGTCGAGAAGATTGCCCCAGAATTGGAATTTATATTCAAAGGTATACAGGGATTGTATTCTCCATTTATATTTTCACCTATACCCAGACATAGTATGCATTGAGCCTAGCGTATTCATGTTTGTCATCTGTTTTCGCGAATAGACCCATTTATTTTGCGAGTCTGAGAGGCGTCATCACATGAAACTCACATATCTCGTATTAATAATACTAAATCCACAAAAGAACGTTCACTTTGCCTGTAGAATATAAACGATTACAGCAGAAAATTTCGTATTGAGTGACATAATGCAGTATGAATGAACTGATCAAGTGACACAAAACGGAGTCCAAAACCAAGTGCTGAAGTCACGGGACTTCAAGTCAGTAGTTTCCGTGAGCCTTGTTAAAATATGATATTTAATTAAGCAAGTAAATGCATTTTAAATTTATCAAAATAGATCTATATAATTTTTTATCAGATTTTATGCAATGGTTGACATATTTCAAAAAAGGTAATTTATTGTGAACTAACCTACAAATGAAATTGTATCCCTGCAAATTTCTTATTTGTCACATGCCTGTAGTTATAGTGCATATGTAGGGGTGATGGTTTAATTATGTAACAAAATATTCTTTTTTTCAACTTTACAGTTGAGCTGTTGTTAATTGAACCTGATATCGCAGGCTTACTGAAATTGTGAAAAAGTATAATAAGAGGTTTGCATTGACCACTTTAAATAGCCAATAGATTGTTAAAATTTGTTCTCAGGAAGATTGTAGATGGATAATCGGGGTCTCAGATGAGCGTTCCAGAGCACTCCTGTTGTTCTTTAACAAGCTTCACATGATTTTGCAGCCATGTATTATCATCATTGTATTTTTCAACTGCTTGTCGTAACGAGGCTTTGAATCTTGGCTATCGGTTTCATCTTTATTGGTCTTGTATTGCTTTTACGGTCATGACTTGCTCTTTAATAAAAGTTAATTGGGAATCTGCAGAAACTACGTTAAGGCTTTGTTCCAATCTGATAAATGTGAATGTATTAAAATGTGGATTTATATTTAAACAGCGTGAACATTTGGTTGGACCATTTGACGAGTGTTGCTCCTAACCGAAAAAAAGGCCACAAAGGCAAAAGGCGGCTGAGACACGGTCTTTTTGAAAAAGGTTATTCGGGCACAATGACATTATGAGTGGAATTTCATAAATGAGTCTGAGGGCCAAAAAACTCTCTTTTTTTCTGAAAGCCATACAAAAATAATGGTATTGCACTTCTGTGGTCTAAATATGTGTATTTTATCATTGACATGGCGAAGGGAATCATTTGAAAATGGTGACCACGTAACATGGTATCTTAAAGTCCCATTATGCCATTTATAAACTTCATTTGAAATGAAAGAGTATTCACTCCAAATGACATCAAGTAGAATTCTGATGTAAAAATTTGCATTTGATTTCTTAAAGACCTGAAAGAAAATCTTCGAAATACGCTATAAATATATTGCGCTCATGTAGCGCAATTGTAATAATTGGAGGAATGTTTGGGTGAAAAAATAATTTTTGAAGAATAGTAATGCGGAAATGAGGCATTTTCTTCAATAAAAGTATGAGTATGATCTGTTTATTCAGTAATTGAAATTTTACTCCCAAAAAAAAGCATTATGTTCCTTTTAACTTAAAATTGGTGGATTTTCCTGAAAAAGTACAATATTGTTTATAATGTCACTGGTGGCTACTGCAAGTCTTGTCAGTTACGCATACTGTGCATGCTCTCAACAAAATATTTTCTGTTAAACAAAAGATTTTGACAAAAATTCTCACGTGACATCTGAATCTGAAAGATTATCAATTGCTGCGATACCATGTCATGTGGTCTCCATATCACGTGATTCCCCACCATAATTGCAAGATTAGTTTGATAGACTACTAGCAGATTTTTGAGAAAATAATGTGTTTTCAACAAAAACGAAAAACAAACTACAGTTTTTAGTATCATTTTTGTTCAAATAGAATTAAAAGCAACCTAATACTTTATCTATCAAACTATTATGTTGGAAATCTTTGTTAAGTTGTGCTACTAAATTATTAATTTTTAAACAATCCAGGCTCAAGCTCCTATCTAGGCTCAAGCTCCTATCCCGACTAAAGTTCCCATCCAGGCCCCTGCTCCTATCCAGGCTCTTGAGGAGAGTGCACCAGATTGTGAGAAACCATGCAACCCAGCTTAAGAAAATTTTGTCAGTTCTTTTTGTAGCTTTGTGTTTGTGGTGAGCTTTAATTGTCGTTTCTCCATGAAACTTGGTCATAATGTATGGCTGAACCCTCGGCAAAGTTCAAAGCTGGGTCATGTGGGGTCAAAAACTATGTCAAATCTTTAAAAAAGAATGTGAACACTTTAGAGGCCACATTTTTGGCCCATTTTCATGAAACTTAGTGTAAATGTTCATCTCTATGAAATCTAGAACAAGTTCGAAATTAGGTCATAAGGGGTCAAAAATTACGTCACTAGGTCAAATCTTAGAACATTTTGGACCAATTTAAATGAAACTTAATAAAGCTTGAAACCTTAAAGATAATAAAAATGCCCTCTATTTCAGGTATAAATGTGGAAGTGTCCAGGTTTGGCCGCAGAAGGAAGAATGTCCATTTAAATGAATTTTTGTGTTAAATTTAATGTTAAAATAAAATAAGAAGTTTAAGTGTTGTAAGTTTTTAGCTCACCTGAGCTGTGAGCACAAAGCTATTGTGATGGGTGAATGTCTGTCTTCGCAAGACTGGTGTCCTTAACTTTTAGTGTTTTAACACTCTAAGAGGCCATAGATATGGTTCGATCATAATTAAACTTGGTCAGCATGCTTACCATCCCTATAGAAACTGGGTCATGTGGAGTCAGAAACTATGTTACTAGGTTTATTTTGTAGCTAAACTATTCTAGGAAAATATTAACTCTTTACTCCATGAATACGTGTTTTAACGCATATGCGACCATTGCAGATCCAGATCAGCCTGCACATCCGTGCAGTCTGATCAGGATCTCCACTGTTTCTATTCTATATCCATAAAAGAATTTCTGACTGAAAAAAGAACAGCGGAGGTCCTGATCGAATGCATGGATGTGCAGGCTGACCTGGATCTGCACTGGTCGCATATGCGTTAAAACACGTATTCATGGGGTAAAGGGTTAAAGAGCTTATACGATCGATTGTATGTCCGCATTGGTTTAATAGTGCTGCAAATTCATAGGGTAAAATGACACCGAAGTGGTCTGTGTCAGCCAACAGCAAGTTTTATATACCAAATTGTTCGTCTTGGTCTGTAGTTTCCGGAATGAATATTCATTTGGTTCAAGTCCGATGCGTAGCTTAAAAATCCAAGATGGCGTCAAAGATGGCGGCCAAATCCCTAAATTTTCTAGAATATTAATATTTGCTCATATTTGTTTCCGCTTTTGTATTTCAAGTGAAATTTTTGCACGCAAGATATCATTTAAAGCGTTTTATACGAAGAGATTTAATTTTATTGGAGAAAACAGATTGCTTTTTGCTTTTTTATACGTAATTAAGCAAAATAATGCTAAACATATGGGTTTTTGCTATGATACTCTTGTCTTAGTTTTAACAGATAAATATTTATTACTTATTTTGTTATTCCACTATTGTAATGTACTCATAAAAGTAATGCTTTAATGCATTCATATTATATCTTAAGAAATCTTTCTTTGTAATTATGCAGTAAGACATATAAAATGAGAGGCGGTACATTAAAATAGATATTCAATGTAAAATAACAAGAATAAAGATCAACAAGGCAAAGGCAACGTTCACAGTACGCCGCCCCCGGACAAACCCAAGCAGGACACCCAGGTTATAACTGGTACTTATTTCTTCTATCAATTATTTCCCCAAATTTTTTGTTTCTGTCAAATTATAGCTTCTTTAGTGCAGTCCATGTAACTAATTAACATAATAAACCAGGAATATGATAATTTGCTTCTAGTTATTTAATGAATTATTGTTCAAATCGTACCCCACTCACTATGATTTAGTTTCCCCCATTGTTCTCTATTTCTTGTTGACAATGTGATTGCACGAACATTTTACATTGAAGATACCATGATCACTTTCGTATGAATACATCTATAGACGTGTCTTCACTTCTTTTAAAAGTGTACCATATGTAAAATTGAGAATTCTGCTTAAGCCGGTACTAAAGGGTGTGGATGGTGGGTAACTTGCAATTACCACTACCGGTTAGTCCAACTAATTAGACTTGTCAAAGAGACACCGAGATAATTTTGGACGGGCGCTGTCTTTTTCCAAGTCCAACCACGAACTGCATTTTTATGCACGGACGCTTCCCAATTAGAAGTTGTTGGGAGCGAAAACTAGAAAAGTTTCAAAGAAACGGTCTACATTACCTGAAAGAGAATCGTTTTTTATGCAAGGTTCCAAATTATCATACTTCAAAGTCGAACAGAAGTCTAAATATTCCACTTTAATTTTTTTAATCGTTGAAAATTATTGAAAGCGGCCATATTGGAAAACGGTGTCATGGTAAAATTGTAAACACTGGTAAAATCCATGGTGTAACACAGGTATCGGCGGCAATCGATTGTATTTGCCAAGCTTTATTATACAATTTGTTTATGTTTTTTATATGAATTATTGCAGGAATAACTCTTTTATTCACACACAAATATTTCAGCATTAAAAAGAGAATGTGTAAAGGAAATTATGATAACCTTACTTAGAAATTAAATAGTTTATGATGTCCGATGTCAGATCATACTGCATTTAAGTCCGTTTAAATTGTCAAATTAGATATTATTAAGTTGGACTTTTTAACATCTGTGATCATTAGGTGAAATTTCTGAACTACCTTTTTATTTTATAACCCTGCCATGATTTCCCACATACAAAAATACAATGTAATTGTAGGTACATCTTAATGAATTATAATTATACTATACATGATGAAGCAAAGAAGAATTTCAATTTATATTACACTCCATATCAATTTCTAGTTTATTATCTTTAAAAGAAATTGAGGACGGTTGTGTATGGAAAGAAGTTCAAAACAACCAAAAATAACTTTAAAACTCTGGAAAAAAAATCTTAAAATTTCAAACTATAAAATGGAATTTCAGACAGTCCTCAGTAAAATACAATTGTCGCACAGATTTGACGGGGTTTATGATAAAAACACAGCAAGCGGAAATTTAGTGACTGTTATTTAGATGTTGAATAGTATAACAATGTAAGACAGATGGGAGAAATGTTGGAACGACTGTCGCAAAAGGCACCAAAACCTCTGATACCCATTAAAAATTCCTTGTTATCTTGTTCCCGTTGAACGGCACCTCGAATGTGTCACATTGAAAGTTCCATGATTACCGCCGTATTATGTACACATATGTGGATGTTGATTAAAAATTTCAACATTATTATGTTTAAGTGATCAATTCTGTTTAAACCGGCGAAAGGGAGCACTTGAACCTACCAGAGCCGTCTTTGGCACTCCTGTGTATTTATGTTTCTATTTTGCAGTTTCAGGCGTTTTTGGTGGGTTTTTTTGGAGGGTGGATACATGAATGTGGATAAGTTTTTTCTGTTTCTTTACATTTCTTTGCTTGCTTGCCGAACCTTGTATTGGTAATCATTATCTGTTTGTTACGGTTCGGTATACATGTATACAATATGATAAACAAGATGAACAAGGAAAGGCGGCGTTCAATGAACGCAAACCCCACACGACCCAGGAACATGAACCATTGGCAAGGAGCCCAGGAGGATCCTAAATTAAAACGGGAAAGTGCGCAAGGGAGAGCACGGTCAGGCTTATCACTAAAATGTAACTGAGAAGGAAATCAAAGAAAATAAATAAATGAATGATTAATAGGACCACTAAGTTAACGATCACAGGGGAAGGGGATAGGAAATTCGGGGAGGGGGCGAAATAAAGAAATAAAACTAGGGGCAAAGGGAAGATACTTACCAAAGACGAAAAACAACAAGGGACACAAACAAAAGTGTCACCAAAACAGTATGAAACAGGACCATTAGGTTAACGGGCACAGGAGAAGGGGATAGGAAATTCGGGGGAGGGGGCGAAATAAAGAAATAAAACTAGGGGCAAAGGGAAGAAACTTACCATAGACGAGAAAACAACAAGGGACACAAACAAAAGTGTCACCAAAACAGTATGAAACAACAAGACATACACCTTATACATTTATAAGTCTCTTAATCTGTTCATTTGAAAACTCTGATCTTCTCAATGACTTTTTTTTTAATATCCTCTACTTAAAATTTATTTCAATAAAAAATATGTGACCCTTCCTTTATAGTTACACAGCATATGGCTGGATCACAATAAAGTTCCTTTTTAGTAAATTAATAAAGTACGTCAAGAAGACATTTAACTTTATCGATAGGTTTAATATGGTATTATATATCGGCAATCGGTGAAAAAGAGCTCTTGAAATATTATTTGTACAAATACTGAATAATTTGAAGTGTATTTCAAATAGTTTCCTTCAATATTTCTTTTACGTTCTTAATTGTCATATAAATATGCATGTATAAATGAAGTCAGTATTTTATCCGAGAGTGACATTTGGCAGTCATTAGCAGTAAACAAGAAGGCAAACCACCAATTGATAAATGTTGAGTATATGTATTAAAATATTTAAAAAATATTAAACAACAGTACTTGTACAGAGCCTATTTGCGACCATTGCATTTTAGGTTAAATACAATGATACTTTTCAATAGTATTTAATAATGCACACATTTATTAAAAAAAATGAATAGATTTATTTCCCCCGATATTTCCTTTAATTTAATCTTCATGCGTAACCCACACTTACCTGCTAGACACACTGGTAGCTACTACCAGCTTTCACGGAATCGATTTTTTTACGATGACGTCATAACATGTCCGCCTAAGATAGAGTAGACAGTACAAATTTGAAATAAATCGCATGTATGCGTTAAGACAGGTACAATCTACTATTTTTTCTAGGAGAAGTTAGTACTAAAATTTATATTCTATTGATCTTTAGAGGTAATTGAAGTTACTTTCAGGTTTAAGCAGTAAAAATCAGTCCAAACTATCGATAGTGTTACCGGTAGATTTTCCGTGCGTAAAAATGACAGTTAAAATTAGGCGTAACGGTTTGACAGTAAGAAAAAAAAAGTCTGTAAAATGGGTCAAACCGTTCACGCCAAATTAATTAGGCTACACTACCGGTATGTTCCTATACGACGACACAGTGTAAATAAAATAAATCCCCGCCAAGTAAAATTCCAACAATTGTTACATTAGACGAAATAAACAAAATACATACATACATGATCGTGTAAATATGTACAATTAAGGTACAGCTTAATAACCATAACCAAAGTACTCGATGCCTTAAAGGAAGACAGAGCAACAAGAACATCACTTACCAAGCCAGAAGACGAAATTTAAACAATTAAGAACGCACAAAATGTCAAAAACGAAAATGTTGCAGACTCGGTTTCCCCATTGCCTCTAGTTTTTATTTCTTTGATTAACGCGCCCCCCCCCCCCTTCCCCCGGTCTCCTGTCCCCATCCCCTTTGTGGGCATATTATTCTTTTCTTTTAATTCCTAATCAGTTACAAATTATTTATCATTTAATGATTAACCCGTCCGTGCTCTGTCTTTGCCCTGTCCTGTTTTTGTTTGGGGTCCGGCTGGGCTCCTTGCCACTGGTTCTTGTTGCTGGGTCTTATGGGGGTTGCGTTCATTGAACGCCGCCTTTCCTTGTTGATCTTGTTTATCATATTTGATTGAGCCTGTTCATGAACGGCACTGTCAAGTGCAAACTACAGTACACGCCCCCTAGCACCGAATTAAGCAGAATTCAACATCATGGTTATGGTGAACTTTTGGATTAAGAAACAACTGCAGACGCGCTTATAAT
Source organism: Ruditapes philippinarum (assembly GCF_026571515.1). Classification (NCBI taxonomy): domain Eukaryota; kingdom Metazoa; phylum Mollusca; class Bivalvia; order Venerida; family Veneridae; genus Ruditapes; species Ruditapes philippinarum. The sequence goes on along the minus strand of NW_026859605.1, from coordinate 5,354 downwards.
GTGGTTATCATGGAACCTTCAATGTGACACTTTAGTGTCATTCCATAACAAGCGGCGTATGGTCCTCAAGTACAAGAATGTGTGTGCCCTAAACAAGAAAACAATGAGCGGAACTAAATAAAATGGAATTTTGAAAGGGGATCAGAGGTTATGAAGCCTGCATGCCACAGATAAGCTGTCATCTCAACATAAATCAGGCCTGCGTATACGTAGACGTAAAAGAATAAAATAGAGAAAAACAGAATCCCTAAACAAAGTCCAACACAACAAAATTGAAACTGTTGCAGGCTCGGTTTGATTGAGCCTGTTCATGGATGGTACTGGAAAGTGCAAGTTACCGTCCACGCCCCTTAGCACCGACTTAAGCAGAATTCAACATTTAAAATGTGTAAAAGGTGAAATTTTGAATTTAGAAACATCCGCAGACGTGTTCATACGGCGGTTATCATGGAACCTTCAATGTGACACAGTAGTGCCATTCCATGAAAAGCGGCGTATGGTCCCCAAGTAAAAGATTGCGTGTGCCCTAAACGAGAAAACATTGGGCGGAACTAAATAAAATTGAATTTTGAAAGGGGATCAGAGGTTATGAAGCCCGCATATCACAGATATGATGTAAAAAGACAAATTTAAAAAGCAGGCAACATATCCTAAGGGTGATTATACAGTACAGGAACCACCCAAGTTGAAGTCGAAAAAGGCCAATCATTCAAACTCAGTTTGATGGGGTCTGTTCATGAGAGACCATATCTCACGTCTCTTAGTACCGACTAAGTAGTATCCAATCCTCAACTATAAAAGTTTTGCGATCAATGATCCCGAAGGCCAAATAGAAAAAACTGAAAGTACCACATAACATCTATACACAGCTATAATGTCGTGCTGAACGACCTTCAAGGATTTAAAGTACAATTAAATTTTATATGAATTACGACGACAGGACTTCATAACCTCTGATCCCCTTTCAAAATTCCATTTTATTTAGTTCCGCCCATTGTTTTCTCGTTTAGGGCACACGCTTTTTATTACTTGGGGACCATACGCCGCTTTTCATGGAATGGCACGGAAGTGCCACATTGAAGGTTCCATGATAACCGCCGTATGAACACATCTGCGGATGTTTCTAAATTCAAAATTTTACCAGTTCATGTTTAAATGTTGAATTCTGCTTAAGCCGGTGCTAGGGGGCGTGGACGGTAACTTGCACTTTCCAGTACCGTCCATGAACAGGCTCAATCAAACCGAGCCTGCAACATTTTCAATTTTGTCGTGTTGGGCTTTCTTTAGGGATTCTGTATTTATCTATTTTGTAAAATATTTACGTAATTTATGATAGCCTTTTTAAAGAAGTTTACCAGTAATAATAAATTGCGTTCATTAGAATCATCCAAGAGCAGTCAGCAGGACAGCATGCTCGACTATTCTCAGTGCTTGATAGTAAAATAATGGGACATACTTTTGTAAAAAAAAGCTTGATACAGTGACCTCCTCTGTACACATGTTGAGATTATGATGGTGAACAAGTGTGCAAGGTCTCAAAGCGATATGTCGATGGAATTTTGAAATTATCTGAGGTGGTAATGTAAATTCAAAGTTGGGCAAGGGGCATAATTCTGTCAAAATGCTTGATAGACCTCCTCCAGTGTTTGAAAGTGGAGGGCATGAAGGTAAACAAGTGTTGAAGTTTCAAGCCATATGTGAATCGGGCAACCCGTGTTTGATTCCCGGACGGGGCAGGTCACTTTCGTTGTGATTGATCATGAAATACATGTAGTTTCTACGGTTATTCGCACTGTACCACTGCTCTGCTATGTACAGAAGTTTCAGTTTCTTGCGAAAGTGAGGGCAACTAGAACTGGTAAACTGTTTGACAGTCTGTCCAGGAACGATTCGGTGGCTGAACTGCGCTCTGGTAAATTCAATATCGTTACTGCCGTGATCCGGATTGAAAACTACCGACATCAACACCACCATTCCAAAGGACCTATAAATATAAAATAGATAAATACAGAATCCCTAAAGAAAGCCCAACACGGCAAAATTGAAAATGTTGCAGGCTCGGTTTGATTGAGCCTGTTCATGGACGGTACTGGAAAGTGCAAGTTACCGTCCACGCCCCCTAGCACCGGCTTAAGCAGAATTCAACATTTAACATGAATTGGTAAAATTTAGAATTTTGAAACATCCGCAGATGTGTTCATATGGCGGTTATCATGGAACCTTCAATGTGACACGGTAGTGCCATTCCATGAAAAGCGGCATATGGTCCCCAAGTAAAAAAATGCGTGTGCCCTAAACGAGAAAACAATGGGCGGAAACTAAATAAAATGGAATTTTGAAAGGGGATCTGAGGTTATGAAGCCTGCGTATCACAGATAGGACGTCAAAAGACAAATTTAAAAAGCAGGCAACATATCCTAAGGGTGATTCAACATTATTCAAGTAGGAATATTGGAACCACCCAACTAGAAATAGCCAAAAAGTTGAAACTAAAAATACCACAAGCACAACAATAATGTCGTGCTGAACGATCTTCAAGGATCGAAAATATAACATCATTGATTAAATGTACGGGGAGACTTTTTACAGCCGCCACACGGCACAAATAACACGGATGTGATCATAAAATAGATAAATACAGAATCCCTAAAGAGAGCCCAACACGGCAAAATTGAAAATGTTGCAGGCTCGGTTTGATTGAGCCTGTTCATGGACGGTACTGGAAAGTGCAAGTTACCGTCCACGCCCCCTAGCACCGGCTTAAGCAGAATTCAACATTTAACATGAATTGGTAAAAATTTAGAATTTTGAAACATCCGCAGATGTGTTCATATGGCGGTTATCATGGAACCTTCAATGTGACACGGTAGTGCCATTCCATGAAAAGCGGCATATGGTCCCCAAGTAAAAAAATGCGTGTGCCCTAAACGAGAAAACAATGGGCGGAACTAAATAAAATGGAATTTTGAAAGGGGAAAACACTGTTAACCGCTGTTGCAGACTCGGTTTGATTGAGCATGTTCATGGACGGTACTGGAAATCGCATGTTACTCTATGCCCCCCCTACCCCCCCCCCCCCCCTAGCACATAGTATTTTACTATCAAGTATCCGCCAGGGAAAAAATTAGCTATTTTTCGTCCAATTGAAAGCTTTTCTTAATTCCTCCTATGAAGTTAACAAATTTTAAAACCAAATGCTCAAAATCATTACACAAGAGCAGTCAGCAGGACAGCGTGCTCGACTATTCTCAGTGCTTTGATAGTAAAAAAATGGGACATACTTTTGTAAAAAAAGCTTGATACAGTGACATCCTCTGTACACAGGTTGAGATTATGATGGTGAACAAGTGTGCAAGGTCTCAAAGCGTAAGTCGATGGAATTTTGAAATTATCTGAGGTGGTAATGTAAATTCAAAGTTGGGCAAAGGGCATAATTCTGTCAAAATGCTTGATATACCTCCTCCAGTGTTTGAAAGTGGAGGACATGATGGTAAACAAGACTTAGTGTGCAAGTTTCAAGCCACTATGGATGGTACGCAAACTTTAACGCCGACGCTCGGGGGACTAGGAGATAGTTGTCCTTATCGTCGAATAGTTTAGACTAAAAAGAAATTGATCTTATATATATATATATATATTTTCAATTCACTCACTCAATATTATATATTATATATTTATATTTATATAAATATTTAATTTATAATTCAGATACAGTCTAGCAGAAAAGTCTCTTACTGTAAACTGAATAACCTACCCATTTTAAATGTTCTAGCAAATTACATTTTATATTTTAATGTTATATTTATATCCGTCATCAATAATGACAAAACTCAAAATATGGTTCAATTGTTAGATTATCATATGTTATGCCAATGCCTTAAAACAAGAGCTGCATGTCAGACAGAACGCTCGAATATTTAAAATCAACAGCCTGCATAATAAGAAATTCTCTTATTCATAAAGTAGTATAACTCTTTTGAAATAAAAAACATGTAAGAGGGAAGTTACCTACACTAATGATGGTTGTGGAGATAAATGTTGTCGAGAATTCTGTAAGTTAATAAATAGATATTATTATTGCCTAATAAATGCTTTATGCGTATGGGTCTTGAACCGTGACTACAAGTATAATCAAAATCACATTTTTGAAGACTAACAATGAATGCTTTATGGCTAAGGAGAAAAAACTTAACAAAAGACAAGCAAATACCGAATTGCAGGTCAGTAAATAGTTCCTTATTGTGTGCATAAAACAAAAAAATTGATATTTCAACATTTTGACACACATGCAGGGCATTTTTCTATGAAAGATAAAATGTCTCATCACTAACCAATTTAAATAAAATTGTTAACCTTTTTATATTACTATTATAATATAAAACAAAAAAAGTATTTTAATTTAAAGTGACTCCCCGTTTTCGTAATACCCCACCCACTTTGTATATAAATTTAGATCAATAAAAAACACATTTATGCATAGTCCGCTTATTTCAAACTTATTCTTAATATGTGTAGATACAGGATTATAAAGCTGTATTAAACGAAATTTATTGATGTTATTCAGTTTAAACAAGAATAAAAACTAAATAACTTCACATATTTCAGAAAAGGACACCCAGTTTGCAACACATTTTTTCTTCTTTCGTTAAATTAGCGATCTAAAACTAGAAAAAAAAATCAATAAAGTCAAAATTTATAGCATTGAGTAAGTTGAAAATAAGAAAATTTTATGAAAAATTTCAATTTATTTACAAAACTTTGAAAAAAAGGAAATAAGCCAACGTAGCTATACTAGAAAATCTAGGATTTTGGCGGCCATCTTTGACCCGCCATCTTGGATTATCTTAGCTTCGCATCGGGGTTGGGCCAAATGAATATCCATTCCAGAAAACTACAGATCCAGTACGAAACATTGGGTATATGAAACTTGCGTTGGTGACATAGACCAGTTACCCCCTCTAAATAGGCTAGTAAAATGAGCTGATTTTGCGAGCACTATAAGTTTTAAAAGTCATACATTCTATATTATGACAGATATTCAACTGAAACTAGGTGCCCCATTAATCTGGATTCATTATTTTTCCTAATGATAAGCCTTTGTACTTATATTTTTTTCATTGTTTTTCTGATGACAGTTTTATTTATTTGATTGGATCTTCTTAGATATTTTACCCTCTCCCCTACCCCCCGGGCATTTGATGCACCAAGCAGGCTCAAGGGTGGGATTTAGACTTCAAACATTTTAAGATGTCAAATTCCCCCTGGCAACTCAACCCCCCCCCCCCCGGGCGGGGGGCAAAATAATGACAGGTGCATTACAGTCAATTATTTGCATAAATTCAAAAAGTGAAAAA
>NW_026859604.1:0-12334 GCF_026571515.1 Ruditapes philippinarum | reverse complement strand
ACATGCATCTATTATTGCATGATTATCATTATTAAAATTTATTATTGGAGAGGTCATCAGACCTCAGACCTCTCCACAGTGTTCAGACTGAGTGTTGGAGGCCTCGATTTTCGCGTATCTGATTGTAGTGAATGAATCTCATTTAAAGCGTAAAATCATTAGGAGCAGTCTACAAAAATGGTTTTGCGGATGCTCTGTTTCAAAATACGACTTAACTTAAACGAAAAATTAAAATCGAAGTGTACAAATAGGTACATAGAAAAATCTGAAAATATCATTTACGTTACTTAGCGCTACGTGGATGTTTGATTCCGTTTTAATGTTTTAAAATGTATAAATCGATTACCATATTGTTTTCTGAATAGCGTTTTGATATTTCATGTTCCGATAAATAGTAACAGTGAACATTTTAGCTACAATATCACCATGCACTGTAACGCAACGGAGGTTTTTGGCGCAAATGGCACAAATTTTACTAAAGTTTGATTTTCGTCAAATATTGTGGTTGGAGGCATGCAGCTTTATATACTGTTTATTCTAATCAAATGATAAGTGTTTGATTAACATACTTTATGCCCGTTTTGGAAAATGTAGAGGAAATGTTTTCATATACTTTGGAAAGAAAAACATTAAACGAAAATTTGCATATTGAATTTTACAAGACACTTTTTGATAATCTTTTTAATATATATATATTTTAAAATTACTTATCTTTGTAGGAAAAACTATCCCTAATGCGCCAAGAAAAAAGAACATTTCTCCGGCATATAATCTTTCAAAACATCTAAATATGAAGTGTAAAACAAACTTTCATTATGATACTATATTCAATATATATAATTAATTATATTTTATGAAATAGAATCTAATTGTAATTTATAATTACTCATTGTGTCTTTTATGCAAGAATATCCCCAAATATTTTCGAATTTAACAAATATTCCACAGCAGCAAAATTACCTCTCGCATGTTTCTTTTTAAATAAGCAAACCTGTTTTATCAGTAATCCAAATTAGCTCTTTAAAATCACGTGATGCACATTTGATTCAGGCATCATATCAACACCCTACTGTGTAATTGAGTTACTCATACATTGGTTATTGTGTTGCGCTGTAATTGGCCCTTCTGTTTTAGGGCAGATAATTTGTACAACTTATGAAAGTAACAACTATTATCTGAACACGAGGAATTTTTGCACTTCGATTTTGTACAATATATTTCTTAGAGGTTGATACTTGGTTGCTGCTCACCATTGTGCGATAATGGCCCGACGATGTTCATAATGACCCTCGGATCAAAACCCTCGGTGTCCGTCATCACCACACGGCGGGCAGCAACTAAATATTGACGTCTTTAAAACCTACGGAATATCGTTGAGGTCATCGTGGTCAGCAGATTTAATGTACTGTACGTCATGTGAAAAAAATGATGACAAGCTAAACGTATTGCACTGTCGTATTCTCGGCATCACGCTATCGCATTGTCGTATTATCGTACTGTCGTCATCGCGTTATCGCACTGTCGTTTAACCACGTAGACTTAACGGTTTTCCATAATTACCTACATTTAAATATCGCCGCTTATCTTGGTTGTCGCAATTTCTAAGAAACGTACAGGTTGTCAATTTATACAAACATTTCTGTCATTTAGTTTAACAAACTAATAATTGATAGAAGGAAGGGGTGCAGACCTTTTGAACATATGCTTATACATAAACACGAAACTTACAGAATTATAGGTACAAACAATGTGTTCATACATTTGGTTATAATAGCGGCCGGTTCCTTTTTATACACCAGTTTTTGGCAAATTCAACCCATATTTCTGCGCGCTTTAAAAATGATTCAATACCAGAAATTGTGTGAAACTAGTTTTCCCCAAATGCTGTGAAACTAGTTTTCCCCAAATGCAAGTGCATACGATTATGTACGAAATTGATATAATATAAACGTACACTCAGTTTTGTACGTGCACTATAAATTGATAGAATGTGTATGTATAAACCCGGAAATACACATCTTTTAAATATTCGTGGGACAGAATTGCAATAACCGTTTCCTGTCTGTCAAATATGTGTATATGTACTTTTAATGTCTGTTGATCTCGGGTACATGTATAACAATGTACATTCAAAAATGGCTTATACACTTAATGTTTAATAAAAACTTGGTTATAGAAGCATTCTTAATGTGGAACAGATTGCCCTGATTCTTTCCAGTAATGACGAAAACATAAAATTATGAACTGATTTACGCTCGATCTAAGGAACCAATACTTACCAAAGGCAGTCGGAGTATGGCTTGGATAGTATACATGTACATGAACACGCCCACTCATTTTTAAGCCCACGAAGGGAGGCATAATATAATCGCACCATCTGTCTGTCCGTCCGTCCGTCTGTCCGCCTGTGCGTCCCCACTTCATTCGTGTCCGGACTGTAAATTTGTCATACATTGAGGGATTTGAGGGCACAAATGTCAACCACATCAAGACGATTTGTTGCGTCCAAGAACCACGACCCTGCCTCAATGGTCAAAGTCACACTATCATTTTGAAATTTCACATTATCGCAATTAGAGTAAATAGGTATACACATTCGTGTCCGTACTATAACTTTGTCATGCATTGAATGATTTAAAAAGAAATGGGCATAAATGTCTACCACATCAAGACGATGTGTCGCGTCTAAGAATTATGTCTCTACCTTAAAGGTCAATGGCATATTTTGAAGTTTCACATTATCACAATTAGAATTATTAGGTACACATAATCGTGTCCGGGCTGTAACGCATGTTGTCATGCATGGAAGGATTTTAAAATAACTAAGCATAGATGTCCACAACATCAAGACGATGTGCCGCGTCCAGTAATCACGTCCCTATCTTATAGGTCAAGGTCACACTAGCATTTTGAAGTTTACTTAATCACAATTAGAGTTTATGAAATAGGTACACACATTCGTGTCCGGGCTGTAACTTTGTCATACATACATATCCTTACCCGAATATTCACGCTTTTACCGAGCTTCGCTCAATCTTGACTATGCAAAACGGGGTACGCATCAGGTATATCCAGGATTTGTATACATGTAATGTGGGAAAATTTAAAAGTTAACTGCAAATAACTAACTGCCTTTTCTGTTTCAACTGTTTGCATGCACTGACATTAGTTTGTTATTAAGAAAAATATCGATGTATGTTCAAGATCGTCTTCTTTCGGTCAAGCGATGTCCGACCTAGACAAAAAGTGTATTTTTGCTTTAAAATTCCATCTTATGTCGTACCAACTGGTCTAATATTGTATATTTTTGAAAGATAAATCATTTTTGCGTCGATTGCACTTTACTTGGTGAAAATTGGTTAGTTGACAATAAACAATTAAAAATCTCGGAGGTAAAATAAAGCCTGGTGGTAGTTCCGCTGGCGAACCTTTCTACCTTTACTTTGTTATTTTATTGAAAATAAGATATTTCAAAAACATTTTAAGTGAAAAAATATTTTATTAGTGAAAAAAATTTATAAAAATAAGTGGGCGTGGTCATGTACATGTATACTATCCAAGCCACGCACCGACTGCCTGTGCTAGTTATCGATGGCACCGTTACCTCTCAAGCGGGAGAAATCATTGTAAACGACAACCATGAGCGATCAATTTCAATTATTAGATAAAAATAACTTAATCAGGAAACAACAATGATATTCGAATAGTAATTTAAATCATAAGAAGATTTCAGTTGTAATGTCACAAGGGCATATTTAATATACTGACAAATATTTCATTCCATAGTTATTGTCTTTGTTTAAATCTTAACGTACACGCCCTTTACATACATATGTATTAACGACTTTATTCAACGAGGCTTACACATTTGGTTTCCCGATCTTCCAAGTGGGTCACAGCTGAAGTACATAATTACAAAGGAAAAACAGTTTAAATATACACCATATATACACAACGTACGAGGGGTTATCCAAAAATTCGTGGACTTTTTAAATATCTCTTTATATATACTTGAACGTCAGCGTGTACTGTAATGAAATTTTATTAGCATACCTTGTAGAATATTATCAACACATTTTGAAAGGAACAATTAAATGCGTCAATAAATAATGATTTTATATTGCTTTTGATAAGCACATACACGGCACCCTGCGCAAGGTAGATAGATATGTTTTTTCCTAAAAACTAGTAATTTACGTAGAAAACCCTCTAAACTTCTAGGACGTCATTTTAGTAAAATTCTTTAAAATTATGGACATTTCTTTTAATTTTTGTTGATATCGCTAGAAACGCCAAAACGCCGTTATTGTTAACAACGGGAAAATAACGGACTCGCAAAAAAATCGCGCAATCATAAAAATCTACTAAAACATTACAAACAATCAGGGGAGGGGAGATAAAATAAAATTTCACGATCATTAGTGATGTAAGTGGCATAAGAAATTTTGTGATGGTAATTACTTTGAGATCAGTAACGGTCATTGACTGCGTAACGTTGAAGCACAATTTGTACTTTATTATGACGTTTACGCAAAAATTATTTTGGAGTACGCAGCTGTCGCCGACATGTGTTTATGTTAAATTAAATATTGTTGTTATATGAAGCTAATATGAAGCTACTTACATGATTTTTTTCTATGTTTATTTGTTAAGCAGTGTAAAAATTTCAAATCAATATCTCAAATATATTTTTAGCAACAAAGAAAGTCAACGAACTTTTGTATAACTCCATGTTTATACATACACAAATGTCATATTGAAATGTTAGCCATGTTATTAAATGTCTATAATTAAAGTCATGTCATTAAAACTAGTGTAAAAGTCCATAGAACTTTCTGCACTATGCTAGATGATTGTAAAGCTAGTGTTTGTCGATAGTTTTGTTTGTGATATATTTTGTATTCATAATCATAAATGGGGAAATTAAATTGTGTGAAAAATATTTTTTTTCTATTCATACAGCACATGTCTTGGAATAAAACAAGTTATATCTGAAAGGTCTTGCGTTGGACAGAAACGTCGTCTCAACATCAATAGTATAAAAGGAACTTATAACATTAAGATAGATAATACTTTGATAAATAGAGACAAGAATGATCTGCGTATGTGTTTTATCACTAGTATCTGCATGCTTCCTAATAGTGAAGTTCTCTTTGCTGATAAATGGAATAAAAAACTGAAGAAATTGACTAGTTGGTACATGGTAATAAGCTACTGTGATGTACCTGAAGAACCCTATTCTGTATGTTATATAGGCAAAGATACAGCTGTTGCTGGTTTAAGCGGCAAATCCATACAGTACGTGAATGTGTCAGGTAAGATAAACCTAAGACAATTAATGACGCTAGATCATGAATGTTTCGATATAGCTTGTCACGGTGACACACTCTATGTTAGCAGTGGAGACACAGTTTACAAATATGACAAAAACTGTAAACAAAAAGAAGTTCTCTAGCATTATCCGTACATAATCGACCTTTCCTCAATTGCTATAAGTGACAATGGAGAACGACTCTACTTAATGGCAAATACCGATGTAACTACAATAGATGACAAAGGAAATCATTTATTCAAGGAACAATTTGACGGTTATAGCTTACGTGATATATGTATTGCTGGTGAAGGTATTGTTCTTGTATTAGTTGCAAACAACAATGTTCATCAGCTTGATTATAATGGTAAAAAGTATCGGACTGTAGATAGCATGCCATTAAATATATCATTTCCGCAGTCTATGTGTTTCGACAGAGAAAGATGTACACTTATTGTTGATGGTAGAGAAGACAAGATATATGTTTACAAATGCGAGTTCTTGTCAAGTTAGTTAATAACATTGTTTTGGTAAACCAAGAACCAAATGAAAAATGCATCACTTATCTACTTTTGTTTATTTAAATTTATAAGTTTGTATGTTTGCTTATTTCTTCATCGAGTCATTGCTTAATATTTTGATATCGCACTTATGTACCTTGAATGTATTTGTAAGGACTTGTATATATTAGATAACTTTTTCATAATAAAGGTTGAATAGTTACAAGTTTGAAACATTTTTTGTATCCAAATCGAGACTATTGAACAACAAGACAATCTTGTTAAAGGACTAACGAATGAATTGATATTGAGATTGATTTATCCAGCATATTGTCATTTCTACTAAGGCCTAAAATAAAATTAAATTTGTTTCCCCTTCCCTACCTACCTAACAAATTTGCCCCTACACAAAAGATTTTTTTCAGGTTCAAAGGCGTTCAAGATTTTTTTTCATAATACAATAGGTACAATATAATCTGATATTTTAGACAACTAGCATAGTTAATAAATTGTAGCATATGTCAGTTGTGAATATGGTAATGCATGTATATAATGTATAATATTACATTAATAAATTAATTGTAATAGTTCATTATACATATATGCATTTATTTATTATTATGCACATATAAAAAATGTCCTACCTACCTACCTACCCAACCCTGATTGTAATGGGTCGGGAAGGGGAAACAAACATAATTTTTTTTTGGCCTAACAGTCCTGCACGCCTACATTATCCTACTATCTTAGCAAATGATTTAAGGAAAAATATAAATAATTAGTTTTAGTTCATATGAAAAAAGTCATACCAATTTATCAACGAAAAAAGACACAAAATAGGCATTCATAAATAAAGCAAACTTGAAACATTTGACCTTGAAGATCAATGTCATTTTTATAAGAGAAGGTCAAGTTCAGTATGGTCAACTTGACCTTCTTGCCAAAGTGCTGTTGTGTCCAAGTATGAAAGTTATCAATTAGATAATTGCAAAAAGATATTGATGTGCGCCGGTAAATCTGTCACCTAGTCCTTCATCGAAAGACATCGCATTTTCTTTTTTTTTTACAGTTTGGCGTTTATCGGAAAATGCTAAGTCTTTCCATAACTGGCTAATTTCCCATAGCACAAATCGTCATGCTTCTCGAGTCGATTTGAATTTACCGGTAAATCACAACTTAAATGCTAATTATCTCAAAAAGCAATTGATTGCATAAAAGACGGAAGCATATTTTCATCCACATATTTAAGAAGACACATGAAAGACATTTTGTGTTGACCCCCATATTAGAAATTCCCGGTCATGCTGTGACATCACTCAAAAAAAACAACAATAGTACGAAATAAGTCTGAACGAAAACATTTTCTGTTGTGATTAAATACGCTGACAGGTGCTCGCAGTAAAATTTCGTCTAAAACATTTTGTTCCAGGAATCCCCGCATTGCGCAGTAGACACCAATATGGAGACTGTTTACATGATTTTTACACGGGATTTGTTAAAAATTGTTTAAAATTTGAATAAGTTGTTTTTGAGAAGGAAAATACGCATTTATGACAGGATTATGAATACCAAGCATTATTTGTAACATTTTAAATAGGTAGTTTGAATGAGTGTGCATGTTTATTTTTTCATTATGCTATGGACTTTTAAATAGATATCTTTAGACGTATAAGCGGATTTGACTCATGTAAAAAATAGCTTCAAATCCGCGTTACGTCTAAAAACTTGGACTAATCTGTCACCCTACTTTCGTTTTCGAAATTAGTGTCCTTAATACTCCTTATACCATTAAATTTTAATCTACGTTTGCATATTTAGCTTTAAACTTATCTTACATCATAATATGACTTACCTCTTACATCAATTCACCTTAAATTTGTTAATTTTGCTTATTTTCTAAGATAAAAGTAATCACATCTATTTTCATTTAAGTCCGCCATTTTGTATGCTTCTTTGAGCTACGTCATACATGCACTAAAGTGACGTCATAGTGGAATCTTAGCCTGGTTGATTTTCTTTTGGGGTTTTCGACGGGAAGTATTTAAATCAATGTTGTTTTTTTTTTGTCTTCAATTAATATGAAATTAGGTGCTACCTATGGCGCGGAAAGCTATTGTGTATATTGATTTTAGCGTGTACATATAAACCAGATCTTTCTTGCAGGTATTTTGTACCATAAAAAAACGAATAAATTAGTGGTGTTCAACCTATCACCAGAACGTAAAGGGTGACCACTGCGCATGCGTCGGCGTTTGGAAAATCCCGTCCGCCATTTTTGTTAATCTCTTATCACAGTTGATGTTTTAACGTTATTTTTAATGAGCTTATTTATCAAAAAGGATATGTTATATTTATAATCGTGTTACTTAAGTGTTACTTAGCATGCGTCTGCTCAAACTCCTCACAGTGATTACCTGCCTTTGCAGAATGGTAATCACTGCCTTCACAGACCTCACATGATGATGATGAAAGTCACATGACGTAACGTCAAATTCAAATGTAAATATCGACCGTTACATAGAAAATTTAACGTCATTTTTCTCTTTCTGTTTTATTTTTAACTTTTTGTACCTACGTCTGTTATATTTTATCAAAAAATTATCAAAAGTATACGAAATAATGAAAAATAAATTAAAAAGCTAAAAAAAATAAATAAAATATCAAAATATTGATATTTCAATGTTTGTGATGGCAGAGATCTCTGTACTGATTAAGGGGAGATCACTGTGTAGGAGATTGGCGTCTGCTAGCAATAGTCTGAATTATGAAGACGCTCATTAAAAGCGCTCCGATATCTATATTTAGCTCAATAGGATTTCAAAATGGCGGCGCCCTGTTAACTAGGATTTTTTCACAGCTCATTAAGTACAGGATATTTATTTTTTTGAAATTTTCATTTAGTGTTAATTTGATTTCATTTGAATTCATACGCGTCTTATATGTTACCTAAGAGCGCTACAACCCTCGCGGGGCCTTCGGCCCCGCTCGGACTTTCCACGTATAAATAAGCGCAACATCTACTACTCACTCCTTATTATTGAATTTTGAATCTTGTAATATTTACATATGGTAAAAATACGCATTAATTTCATTTTTGTTCATTGATATGTTGTTTTATTTATTAACTGTTTTTGGTGTCGGTACTGTTGAAACCCATTATGGGTCCCCTTTTATTATTGTTTGAATTGTTGACAAAGATTGATGTTTATGTTTGAATCGCGTGTATAAAAGGCGCTGTATAACTGTTTAAAATCACTCCGAAGCTTCAAAAACTTATTAAAAAGAAGTACATTTCTGCTTTTAACTCTGATCTTATTCCAGAAAATGTATTTTAACTTAACGATTTAATAGATATATTAAACATTACATTGAATTATTTAAATAATTTTAAGTAACTTAAAGACAGTCTTTTAGAAATACTTTATAACTTCGGAACTTAAGCAAGTTTCAGTAGCAAACGCTCATAATTTATCAAGTAAATTGTTTGTAGAAACGTTGATGATTTACTTTGGTTAATATAATAACTTAAGAAATTAAATTAGATTGCTTTTAAAAATAATTCACAAGTAGATTGTTGTAAAGATCTATTTCTCCTTTAAACATTGCTTAGATACCGACACCTCATATTAACTGTTGTGAAATGTAGGACCACAATATCATTGTAGTGATTAGGTTCATAATATTAAACACATTTGATAAACAATATGTTCGTGAAAGTATTACAGAGGATGTATCATGGTATTCAATTTGGTGCAACATATTTTTGTATCATTATGAATTTATAATTATCATTCACACTAAATATTTACAACATGCTATGTTTGAGGTTTTAATAATATATATACTATTAGTTTATTGAAATCAAAGATAAAGAACTGTAGTGTGCGGTTTTTTTCTTATTTTCCAGAGATCAAAATATTTAGCTCGGCCTTTGTATTTCTGACATTATTTTTCGATTATCTGAGATTAATATCAAATCCCTACCACTTTTTGATAAAACTTGTGCGCATTTCTCCCTTTTCTTTTCTGTCAACAAGTTGCATGGGTATAAAAAAGTCATATAAAATTAAAATTATTAAGTCAGATATCGATTGTCCTGCGAGTCGACCCTCAACATATTTGTTCTTCTCATTTCATCACTTTGTATGTTTTCCGTCCTTGTTCGTCTGTACTTTTTGCTTATACAGCCTTTAAGAATACGATATCAAAAAAAAGCTAAGACTTTCACCCATAGTCGAAACATAGAAATCGCTCTATATATACCTCAGATAAGTTTTCATAGGTCATTGACTACATGGTAAAGTTAATAAGCCCAATAATTTTAAAGACAGATAAATGTACATCTATTTTATAATATGCATGAAAGGTACTAAACATTTAGAGAAATGGTCATACATGGAATCACATGTATCTGTAATTTATATACGCCTCTTAAACAGGCATGCAGTTTCATGGAAATACAAAAGAAGATGTTTTTAATCTACCAGGTAAAAGTTACTTTATTCTTTGAACTCGGAGAAACACTAATAGTTTTAAAATGTCATGCTTTGTATTGTTTTATCATGCATTGGATATGCTTAACTGGGTTATTACATAATACTGAAATAATTATCTGCCTGCAAGGCAAGGAAATTATTTCTATTATAACATGATCATAGAAAGATAGTCGGAATAATTCTCTTGTGCTTCATTAAGTGTCTATTTTAATTTAATTACTTTCTTGGATAACAGGATCAATCAAACCGAACATGCGATATTTTTAATTTTTGCCATTTTGGACATTGTTATGTATTCATTTTCCCCTACTTTTCAAATGAGGACATATGACGTTGAAACATTCCTTATTCTATGCATATATCATGTAATAATACACTCGACTGCCCATCCTGTTAAACGGGAAATTAATATAAAGCGTGTTATATTTTGTGTAAAACACTCTTTTGAAACAATTGTTTTAAGAAGTTGATCATCAACCTTAGTTTTCGTATAGTGGGTTGCTTTAGACACAATACATGTTTTGTTTTTGCTTGTTTGTATTTTTTTTTGTTTTTTTTTTGTCAGTTATATGTCAATGACTATGTAAAAAACAAGTACAATACGTATAATTTACAAGTACCAAACATTCCGGGAATTGCGGAAGTCTCTTTTATTTCCCTTAAGCCTACGAGATATATACATGGTGCTTATACAAATAGATTAATGCTTAATTTAAAATATATGTTAATAGGACGCACACATCGATAAAATGAATATATAATGACGGAAAATTGATATATGAAGATAATGCGTAACGGGGAAAATGTGATGCAATATGCAATCGAGTTCATGAATAAGATTTCAAAGGCAAGTAAAACATTTCTTACTTCTATTTCTAATTATAGTGGATTGGTTATCAAAATATGTTAAAAGTGAATTCGATGAATTAAATATTTTTAAAACGGTACATAAAAGTCATTTACATACCTCTAATACAGGTGCTGTAATGATACATTCAATATCACGATAAATAGATTCACTCAGTGATGTTATGCAAACGTATTGCGCCCCATTACTCGTATTCAGTATGAATTTGTAAATTGGTGGTCTTTTCCTGCATTGATTGATATTTCAAAGGAAGATTTCATACTTAAAAAGTACTTCTTATAATATAAAAATGTACAACCACTTTTACATGGTAATTGTTTGAACACTATTTCCTAGCAGATCAAATACACTCTAAACGTTTTTATGAACTATAACAATTAAAACAGACACATCAAACATTTTGTAAAGTCCTTCATTGTGATAACTGGTCAGTTAAGACGGTGTTATTTTCTACTTTGAAAACAAAACACCTATAAAATGGATGATATGTAAATAGAACGAGAATAATTTGTGTTGTTCTTTTCCTCTGACTAAATATACGAAGTCAGATTCAGATCGATGTTTCGTAAATATCTTTGATAATTATTATACATAATGGATGTTCTAAAAAACATTTCCTACAGTGAAACACATTCACTAGCTGTTGATTCTGTCTTTGCACGAGTGTATGAGATTTCTTCGATTTCCCAACTAATATAGTCGATGTAATTGTTGCAGCAACGTGCACGGATGAATCGAAATAATCAGTAAGAAAAACATAACGAAAAAGATAAGAAAGCGAATGCAGTCAATGAAAGTCCTTTCTATGTAAAAGTTTATTCTATGGTTACAAATCAACATATTATAAAGAATGAAAATAATGAAGTTTATTTAAACGTTGGATAATTTTAGAATATGATCACAAAAAACGTTTTAAGTGAAAAGTTATTTGGAGTAACTGTTTTCGTGTTTTAGTTATCTGACCTTAAAATTGTTATTTTGCAAATTAAAAACCTTTAGATTTTTTTTTGATATTTTTTATACTTTAAAATGTAACCTTCGTCAAAATGAAAAATGCATTGAATTCCTATCAACATTTATGTTCCCGTCATTCAAGTCAACATCGTAGACAAAAACATTTTTGTAAATAGGCCATTTATTATGAAATTGACATTACTTG
>NW_026859603.1:0-49145 GCF_026571515.1 Ruditapes philippinarum | reverse complement strand
TTTTCGGTTATTGCAGAACCATTGACAAATTTGTTAAAGAAAAGAAACAAATTCATTTGGAATGACAAGTGTCAAATGGCATTTGACAGCCTTAAAGCCATACTTAAGAGTGCACCAGTTCTCTTGGCACCAGATTTTTAATAAAAACTTTAAGTTAGCTGTAGATGCTAGTGACATAGGTGCTGGAAGTGTATTGATCCAAGAAGACAACAATGGTGTTGACCATCCCGTTTGTTACTTTTCTAAAAAGTTTAATGAACATCAGAAAAATTACTCTACTATAGAGAAAGAGTGCCTTGCTCTTATTCTTACTATTCAGCATTTTGAAGTTTATCTAACTTCTTCAAAGTTGCCTGTTGTTGTCTTTAGTGATCACAATCCCCTCACTTTCTTGCATAAGCTTAAAAACAAAAATCAAAGGTTGTTGAGGTGGAGCTTATTTTTGCAAGAATATAGTCTTGACATTAGACACATTAAAGGGAAAGATAATTTGATCCCTGATGCACTTTCACGTGTCTAAAACTGTTATTTGCAGTATTTTAAATTTAACATTTATATGATATGATTGATTATTTTTTTTGTTGTTGTTTGCTATTGTTTGTAATAGCATTTATATGATATGATTGGTTATTTTTTTGTTGTTGTTTGCTATTGTTTGTAATACACATATATATGAATGTATAAAATTGTTTAACATTTCTCCTATGTTATTTGTAAGTTACATTGTTTGAATTTATGTAAAAGAAATATTCATTTCATTCATATTTCTTTTTCTTGAAGAGGGGAAGTGTTATGTATGCAACATATTACATGTATATAGTTTGTATCTGACCAGTTGGTATTTCCAATATTATCATTGTTCTATTTTTAGAACATAAACTACATGTATGTACTAGAACTTTCTTAACTGTTGTAGAAAACTCATGCATTATATTTAGATAGAAATTTCTGGAATGATCTTTATTGTTGAAGTTGCTAGATTATGATTACTGTAGTAAATGGAAGACTATTCTAGAAACTTCTTAGTTAATATATATAAGGAGACATTTTTCATTACTCTTATCTTTAAGTCATCAGTTACCTTTTAAGTCATCAATATATTTGGAGTATTTTACAACTTGGATATTAAGTGATTTATTGGAGCTTGGATTATTTTAAAATTGTTAAAATTATTCTTGTGGATTTTATTGTGGGAATTTATTCTAAAGTATTCTTGGATTTAACTTGGATTTAACTGTGCTATTTGTAGTACCGTATGGTACTGGTTACGGGAGTTGACGGAAGTTAACGGAAGGTTCCGGACTATCCGGAACTAGTGTGTTAGGCTGACAGTTAGGCGCCATATTTGTGTGTAATATATACTAAGAAGAATTAGGCAATTCCTAGCTTGGCTACGATCCAGACGTGGAAGGTAAGTCGATTGTTTGTATTGTCAATCCCTTTATAATCAATCGTGACAGTTTTATATTGGTGGCAGCGGTAATTTTTACGAATTTCGTTCCGAAAGATAGACGCTACCAAAGGTCCATAATTTTACCGATTGTGTACGAATTTGCCCTCAAATTCTGCACTTATAGAACGAAGTATACATAAATTATTGGTATTGTTCATAGTAGTCCAATCTACTTGAACGATTTAAACCAGAATTTCTACGTAAATAATCGTAGTTAAGCGGGAATTTGCCATCAAATTCCGCTTAGGTTAGACGTTGCCTGGAAGGACCAAATTCTTTGGAATTTGTTTATTTTTCGGATTTCCTTTTCGTTCTGCTGCCACTGGTACAGTAACTGTTAT
The DNA here is from genome assembly GCF_026571515.1 of Ruditapes philippinarum. NCBI lineage: Eukaryota > Metazoa > Mollusca > Bivalvia > Venerida > Veneridae > Ruditapes > Ruditapes philippinarum. The sequence goes on along the minus strand of NW_026859603.1, from coordinate 47,351 downwards.
ATTTTGATAAACTCCATTTAGCCCTTTTGCTATATAAAGGGGGAGAAGATAGATATTGAGATTTATTTAGTTAAAACACATTTTAACTTGAATATTTCTCGGTATCTTTCGCTGTTATGGAGAACATCAATATAAAGGGAAAGTTCGAGATATTTTCTCAGGAAGCAGAGGTTGTGCAACCACCCTTGGTTGCCATTAACTTTGCGTCTGAGGAAGGGCTACAGGCAATACCTAATGTGGGTGCAAGCCTAGCCAAGGCGCTCATTGCAGTGAGGGAGAGCTCTGGTATTATAACCAGGGAGATTTTAGAGGCCGTCTGTCATCGCAAGTTCTCCCCTGAGATACTTGCTATGATAGACTTTAGACAGAATATGTCTCTGTCAGCTGAGAATACTGACAAGCTAGGCCAATCTAGCTTGGAGGTAGACACAGACGAGGACGAGGAGGAAGATATTCAGCCAAGTGCGCATGATTGGTTGAAAATGGTGAAGGTGGTGAAAGCGGCAACCAATGTTCTGGCCGCTCACAAGCAGCAACAACGGTCATCTGTTTGCACCCTTGCAACAGACGACAAGATTTTTCCAGATAAAAATCTGAAGTTGATGACTCCAGCGGATTTTACTGCCAAAAAGTCAAAATCCACACACCCCCCTACCTTACCACTTCCAGACTATACCACCCCTAAACGTACCATACGTTTTGACCAGGTAGTGGATAGTGATTGCAGTGATGACTCTATGTTCGCCAGGGCACCATATGCCCATAGGCGTTCTGGGGTTTGTAACTGGATATCTGCCTTTCCCGAACACTTATCATATGATGGTAAGAGTACTTGGGAACCGTTCTTTTTAAAGTTCACTCGCTATGTCCAACAAGGCGAGTGGACTGATGAAGAACAAGTTAGCTGCCTTGTCTGCTGTTTAGATGGTAAAGCGCTCGAGTATTATGCGCTTGTCTGTGAACAAGAAGATCAGCTTACCTACAAGAGGCTGGTTAGCAAGTTGGCTGCCCGATTTGGCCAACATGAGTTGCCAGCTGCTGCACAGGTAAGTTTTCAGAATGCAGCACAAGAGACCACCGAGTCCCTAGATGAGTGGGCTGACCGAGTGCTCACTCTAGGTTATAGAGCTTTTAAAAAGCTGCCAGAGGAGTTTGTCACTGTCCAAACAGTGAACAGATTCTGTCAGGGTATGGTTGACAAAGAGGCCGGTCACCATGTTTGCATGCAGCAACCAGAGTCTGTGCATGCAGCCATACAAATGGTACGCCAGTACCAGCAGGTGTATGCAGCCATGTATGGTGACCGGAAGAAACAGGAAAAGGTTTTTGCTGTTGTATCCCAGCCATCATGGGAGCAGCAGGCAGAGCCTATGTCAACCAATGATTTAAGCAAAGCCTTAAATGACCTGGAGCAAAGACTGACAAAAACCTTTTTGTCAGAATTGTCCCAACCCCGCAGATCAACCAGATGTTACAATTGTGGCGAAATAGGGCATTTCAAAAGAAATTGCCCTAAGCTTAACGACAACCATAAGTCGTTAAACAGGGACGGTGAAAAAGTAGGTCGTTTCCCGTCCCTGTCTGCAGTCAAGACCTGCAAAATTAGAAAATCCCGTTTGGCTGCCAATTTCAGCCAAGTAAGCACGGGGGGAGTCGAACCAGACCTTATTGTTGTCTGTCAGGTCAATTCCTCTTCCCACTTTACCATGGGGTACAAGTAGGGGATGTACAAGTTATAGCAGTGGTAGATACTGCCAGGTGACCATCATTTTTGATAAGGTGTACAATTCTCTGAAGCACAAGCCCCCCGCCCCCCAAGATAATGGATGTCAAGCTGCAAACGGCTGGCAGGGAATTGTCTATGGCAGCCTTTGTAGCTGGTCCGGTTAAGTTGAAGGTTGGTCACCAGTGGTACCAGGTCAACATGTTTGTTGCCCCCATTGAGCAACAAATGCTGTTGGGCTTTGATTTGCTTCGTGACCCTGGCAAATCTGTGCTAGACATGAGCAAAGCAGAGCTTTACTTTGATGGTATGCGCATCTCCCTAGATGTCCATTCATCAGATAGTCCCTTGGTATCCAAGGTAACAGTGTCTAAGAGACAGGTTATCCCTCCACACTCTGTAGCGAGAGTCCAATGCAGGTTGCACTCTCCCTGCCTAGCTATATCGTGGAACCAGTGAACCAGAAGAAATTTCTGGCTCCCCGAGTGTTACATGAAGGCACTAACACCCCCTGTGTTGTGTCTTGTTAATCCATCAGATAGCTACCGCCTTGTCAGGAGGGAACAGAGATAGGGAGGGCATTTGCCATCAGTGAAGTTGTCAGGAATGAGTGTGATGTTGAAACATCTTTGCCCAGCAAAGTGTTTGAAACATCAGGTGCGGTTGGTCCAATACCACCACACCTGCAGGAGGTCTATGACACCTCTTGTGGCAGCCTTGATGAAGGTCAACGAATTCAATTAGCGCAATTGCTGATTGAGTTCCAAGATGTCTTCCTCAAGGGTGAACTTGACCTTGGTGACTTCACTGATAAGGACCGTGATATAGATACCAAGGAGGCAAAGCTTGTGAAGCAAGGTATGAGGCGAAAGCCAACATGCTTTGCAGAGGAAGAAGAGGCCCAGCCTCAGGAAATGCTGAAGGCTGGGGGTGTTCAAGATGCCACATCCAAATGGGCATCTGCTCCAGTTTTGATTAGAAAACATGACGGCTCTGTGCGTTATTGCATAGACTATAGGAAGTTGAATAAGGTTACAGTCAAAGACGTGTATCCTTTGCCTTTAGTCGATGATTGCATGGACACATTTGCTGGCAGTGTTTGGTTTTCAAAATTGGATGCCAACTCCGCATTCTTCCAGTTGAACATCAGAGAAGGCTTTGGTTTGTGTGGTGCCCCAGCCACATTTGCCAGAGCAATGGACTTAGTCCTGAGAGGTTTGACATGGAAGACAGTCCTGGCATTTCTCGATGATATCATTGTGCTTGGACGCAATTTTGAGGACCATCTCTCAAACTTGCGGGAGGCTCTTTCGAGATTTCGGAGGCATAAGCTAAAGCTTAAGCCGAAGGAATGTATCTTCTTCCAACAAGAAGTAGAGTTTTTAGGCCGTAAAGTCGGCAAAGACAGCATTGCTTTGACAGAACATGACATAGCAGTGGTGAAGGATTGGCCTGTTCCAAACAGTGCCAAGCAGGTAGAGAGGTTTATGGGGTTGGTAAGCTATCATAGAGTGTTTGTTAAGGACTTCTCTAGGGTAGCAGCCCCATTGTACGCCGTCACAGGCAAAGCCAAACTTTGTCTGGGGCGAAAACAAGCAGAGTCATTCAGGACTTTGAAGTGCTTGTTGACGCAACCTCCGGTGTTAGCGTTGCCAAATCAACAGGGCGAATTTATCTTGGAAACGGTCGCTTCCAATGATTCGATTGGAGCAGAGCTCTTGCAGGTGCAAGAGGAGCCAAGAGAAAGTTGTTGCATTTGGTAGCTGTGCTCTTACCAAGGAGCAACAGGGTTTTTTGCATGACCAGGAAAGAGCTGCTAGCGGTAGTTCGGTTCACCAAACAGTTCCGACACTACTTGCTAGGAAGACCATTTGTGGTCAGGACTGACCATTCTAGTCTGAGGTGGTTGATGAATTTCAGGGAGCACAAGGGCAACTGGGGAGATGGCTGGAAGAGCTGTCCCAGTTTAACATGGTGTTGAGACATCGTGTGAGTCGCGAGCATTCCAATGCTGACGCAATGTCAAAAATACCACTGCAAAGTGGGACATGCCGAGGTGGAATTGCTGGTGCGCGGCTGGATCAGTTGCCTTGTGGTGGATGTGAAGATTGTAAAAAGGCCCATACCAATTGGGTCAAGTTCTTCACAGATGTAGATGAGGTGGTACCGTTGGTAACCAAACCAGTGGAGTCTTCAGATTCCGGTTTAGGTGGCCAGCAGGGTATCAGGGTTTCTGTCATCTACGGGATTGATTTTCGTGAAAACCAATCAGATGCAGATGGCCAGCCGGTCCTTGCCAATGAGGTCGGTAAGCATGGTCAACAGTCCCTTTCTGAAGGCCAAATCTTCAGTGGAGGGGAAGAGAAGGTAAGTATAGGTTGCGTTAGAGACCGAACATCTGATATCAGGGCCATTCCTGATAATGTAGATGTTCCGTTGCTGGCACAGATTTTAGAGGATATTCCCTGTGGCCAGCAAGGATCTCGGTGCCCAGTGCCGGGATGTTATGAGGATCTTACCCAGAGACATGCTATGGAGGCCCACCTCCCTGGCATATTCCAATGTGTTTGACAGGTGAAAGCATTACGAACAGAAGGATTGGTGCTTTGAAGCTGGTGATCAGGTGGTTATTGGGGTCTAATAGCACTTTGTTTGACCTGGTAACTTACCTGGAGTGTGCTGGTGTTCCGGTTTCTCAGGAAACTTGCACCAGTAATCACAGGAAAGCAGCGAAGGAGTTCTGTGAGGTTCTTAGGGTACCCTTGCCCAAAGATCTCACCCCAAAGGTAAAAGGTAATGCTGTGACAGTTTTGTTGCAGTGGCGCTGTCTGCTGTCATTGATATCCATGCTGGAAAGACACCAGGAAGACAATCTGAAAGCCATGTTCAGCTTGTCAGCTGAGGAGTCCCATCTCCTAAGCTTTCCTAAAGTGTCTGACAGCCACTGAGTGTCTGGGTTTGAGGCTTGGCTGAAATGGGTACGGTTCAGTCAAGTAGGCCATGTTGTCCAGCCCTCTGGCATCATGGTCAAGTACCAGTACCGGTATGAACCGGGAAGCTCTAGTCTGCCCTTGGACTAGAGAGGCGTCAGTGCTTGGTTAACTTCCTGGAGCCACAGACCCCTCTTAAAGAATAGGACGGGGAGGAGTGTAGTACCGTATGGTACTGGTTACGGGAGTTGACGGAAGTTAACGGAAGGTTCCGGACTAACCGGAACTAGTGTGTTAGGCTGACAGTTAGGCGCCATATTTGTGTGTAATATATACTAAGAAGAATTAGGCAATTCCTAGCTTGGCTACAATCCAGACGTGGAAGGTAAGTCGATTGTTTGTATTGTCAATCCCTTTATAATCAATCGTGACAGTTCTATATATTCAAAAAGGGATCATTCCAGGATCAGACTAGACTTTTGAATTTTACATTTATATTTGGACTTCAGGTATTTGTACAAATAATTTGTTGTTTTAATTTTCTTTAATAATTTTTCTGTAATAAATTTGTTATTGTTACAAGTTTGTTGCTGGCTTTTCTTTCTCGTTACGCCTGGCTCGTAACAGTGTCAAACAATGTTTTTGGTAGGAGAAGATTATGAGCGACTGAGAGATAATTATACAATTCATTGTGACAGAAATCAAAAATTTCACTCATACATAGTACAGTATAACAGTGTCAGGTTATTTAATTTTTAAAGATTCATAAACACTAAAACAGATACTGTAAATCGAAACTGCCTGACTGCTGTGTGTTCGAATCAACGCGCTGCTGCGGCTGTCTTGCAATTTTGCACAAAATTTAAACCGATAGATCGGTACATTTAAAGATATTTCATTTTCCCATGAAATCAATATTTAATTTCTACAGATAAATTACTTTCCAAATTGCTTACAAGTATGCCACACCTTTTTTCAAAATCAAAAAGCGTCTGACGTCTCTGTTGTTACCAAAGGATAGTTCTAAATTCCATTTTCGATAAATTGCTCTCCCATACTATTTACGTATATCAGAAAGGATAGTTCTACCAATATATGTAGCGTTAATGGTCTATAAGTATAGACGCTATCTTAATCAAGCTACAGTATTTATACTGTATGTTAGAAAACTATCTTATTTCAAACAAGCTACTGTAATAAACCAAGCAGTAATAATTCTAGTCCAGGTTATAAATTCCACTGACAAAATACATAGAGGATATTTGTTTAGTTCACAAGGTGAAATATATTACGATCTTACACTAAACTAAACAAATATTCTTTTTATTATATGCAAAGAAACGTTTAAAAAAGACATTAAACCTAATACTGAATGAAAAGCGCGCCAAATAATAATACAACGTGACGTCTTTATTACGTCACGTCATTAAGTTGGTACCCAGTTCTGTGCACGCTGGTATTTCACTGAAACAACGTTATAACGGGCTTAAATTCAAAACAGTGAAATTATCAATGTGGTAATTTCACTGTTTTAAAAAGTGAAATTACCAGTTTTATATCACTGATATATTTCTATAAACCACCGAAAAGCATGTAATAAATGTTTGCATTTAACTCTTATCACATATGATACCGGCCCGTGCCGCGACTCTGTGAAAACGTTATTGCACGGCCGTGCATACATTTTGTCGTGACGTCATTTTCGTTACTGGTTGGAGAGACAACTCCGATACTAAATCACATATTTTTTGCAATATCTTAATTATCTTCCTGTATATTTTAAATATTGAACCACCTATTCAAAGTTCAGTTCAAAGACTTTACATTATACTTCAAAAATTATGTATGAAAATTGAATCTGGTACCTCTTTGGGGTCCTGAAAGAGGTATACAAAACATGGTCTTTTTACCCCACAACAGTAGATAAAGTCAACACTTAATTTTTTTAGTAAAAAATGACTGGAAAATCTGCATCAATAATTTATTTTTACATTTTATATGTTTTATCTAGTTTTTGTGAATATTTAAACAATTTTTCAAAAATCTTTCCCAAACCAGTGGCCTGTGGTCAATACAATTCTAACTACCTTATTGTAATTTAGTAAAAAGAACGTTTTGAAGCAGTTCTGTCTATGAAAAGTTTAGGTTATTTATAAAAACATTAAAAAGTTTACCAAATTATAACAAATCATCACATTCTGTCCTGTTCTTATACTTTTAGGTGACCGTGTCCTGGGTTGTTGTAAAACAAAGTTATAACAATTATATTTATCAAGTGTCGGGGTTATCTATGCGTCGGAGTTATCTCTCCGACCAGTATAGTTATACTTGTAAACATAGTGTAAACACGTAACACTATATAGGCGCGTACATGGATGAAAAAAGGGGTTCATGTTTCACCGTAAACACTTCATGTTCTCGATATGTGATAAATAGAATATATATTATTAATTTTATATTCGTGTACCTTCATAAATAGAGGATATTAAATGAGTGTAAGTTTAATACTGAAATTCTTGAACGAGGTGAGTGAAAATATATTATGCGAGCTTTTGGCGAGCATATAATATTATTTTATTCAACGAGTTCAATAAATTTAGTAATGGACTTACCATCGTCGGATACCCAAGGTTGATTAACATGTAACATAACATGTAATCAATGTTAATGGTTATATATGGTTTTATAAAAATAAATGTCTAAATTTCCAACAAAAAGGTCAAAGAAACTCCCACAAAAAGGTCAAAGAAACCGCCTATAAAACCTATGTAAGACCCCCAGTTTTTTTTTAAAATACTGTTCCACGATTTGGCTTACTTGGCAAAAATATCTGGTTTACAAATTAGAACAAGTTCAAAGGTCAGTACTGTTGTCAGATATGTTTACAATGACTACAATTACACTAGTAGTGTATCTAAAATGTTAAAAGATCTTGGCAAACTCTAAAGCAAAGAAGAATTCGTCTATGTCTACCCTTGTCCTTATAAGCTAGCCTCAGTTTGGATGGGGAGTGGTGGCCTACTGGTTAAGGTGTCTGCCTCTCAACCCAGAGATCATGTTTCGAGTCGTACTCGGGTCACGACCATGCTTCTTCATATGACACCAGTACTGGTTGTTTCCAGGAAGCGGACTCGAAAGTGATTAATATAAGTTGCAAGAACTTGTTTCGCAATCGAGCTTAAATAAATATGTTTAAACCAGTTTAGATCTCTTTACTGGCCAGCTGCAATCTTTCTATCAGTTTTAAGTCAGTTTTTTTTTAAATCTTTTTTATCTCAGTCTTGTAGTTTTCTTTTAACTTGCTTATATTTCTACTTATAAAATTGAATTTAACACATTTGTTTTAACAACTATATTCCCAGACAACGCGCCTGTTTATTGTAATCGTTAACGATTTTGAAGCAGAATGATGTAGATGTAGAACTAGTTTTATCCTGATGACGGATCATACACATTGACTAGCTAAAACTGTTATGTAGCTTACTGTTATGTACGTAGGTTAGAGAGGAGGGTTAATGCACCTTTACCCGTACAACAACATCTGCAGAAGCATAGAAAAAGGTGCATTTTAATGCTATCCTTGCATATTATTAGAGATATAAGTTCGACAAGGTAATATTCGGCGTTTCGTTATTTGCTTTTATATTTAGGCCTACAAAGAAACCGGCTTCGTCAAGCTTTTTTCACGAGCTTGTGCAACGTCGTTTTCCTATTGCGTATTAAAATTAATAGTGTTGAACCAATTTAAATGGCCACAACAAGATTACTACCTTTAAGTTGGTGTGTGGTATTTTCAGTTGCTTTCATGTCAGTTTCAGCAAAACACTGCATACCTTAATTGGTTTCAGGTGGGTTTTAACCCATTACCAGATATATACGCCTTTCTACGCCTTTTTCACCCCCCCCCCCTTTTGCTTTCTCAAATGGTGAAAAAACGCCTTATTTAGGCCCCCAAACACTTGTTTTTGTTTGAGAAATGTTGTTTAAAAAAATTGACCACTTTTTCGGCGCGGCCCCCATCCAAAAGATAACATTCAGGGGTTGCCAGAAGGGGGGTGTGCCCCCTTCTGTTTGGGAGGTTTGAAGGGGGGCGGAGTCCCCTCCTCATCGCCAAGAAAATTTTGGACTTGTGGAGGCTAAAAAAATGGCCCCAGGTCAATCATAAGGTAACGTGTAACCAAATGCTGAAAAAGCCTTTGACTCTGTCTCAATCCATTGAGAAGTGGCAGCACTTTGAAATCAATTTTGATGGAAAAAAAAATCAACGCCAAAAATAGTGATTTTTTTGGCAATTTTGAAGATGTCCCCTTTAGTTGCCATGGTAACAGAAAATTTCAGACTGACCAAAGTTGTTAAAAGGCAATTTGGGGCCCATTTAAAAATTTGGCCCAAATTTTTATAAGTTTTTGAAGCAAATTTTTTTTTAAGGGTTTTAATTAAACAACTTTAAACTTGTAACCCGGGGACTTTTCAAAAGAAAAACCCATTTTTTTAAAAAAAAAAGCCCCATGGGGTAAAAGGGTTAAAGTTTTGTGTGGACTGTTGACATTTTCCCTCTGAAAAACTTTCTTCCATTTTAAATTAGATATTACCCAAAGCCCCGAAAAAGAACGAAATTTTTTTGTTTCTAAACCCTTTTTAATTTTTTTTTTGAATCAAAAACGGGGGGTTTGGGCTATTTTAAAAAGGGAATTGAGTGGGAAAAATGATATTCCCCTTTAAAATGACTTTATTGTGTTAAAATTTAAAAAAAAATATCGGGCACTTGTAAATTCTAACAAAGAGACTTAAAAATTTTATCCCATATTTATTTTCTTTACATTTTGGCAGATCGAGTATAATATGTGTCATGAAAGCCTTGGACTGCCATATAGAAACGCATGTTTTGAATTATTACGCGTCAATTTGACAATTATAATGTACATATTGAATCGTATAATTGTCACAGATTAAAATTATATGGTAATGGCAGCCGTGGCTTTCCATAGTTTTATTTAAGCGGAAACATCGTGCACGCGCGTTTTTATTCGGTTTCGTTTAGTTTTTATCGTATAAGTTTAACTTCCGGTATTGAATCGGTGAAAATCGACAATTTCCGTCAATGATGTACATTGTCGATCTCACCCGTGCAATATCGTGAACACTGGTCACTCTTTCTTTCTTGTAACTTATCCAAAAATTGTTGTGTTTGTTATGTATGATTCTAATGTGAGAGAGATATCCATTGTTCTTTTTAAAAATATTCTTTTACTTCTGCGCATGTTTGCTTTTGCCTGTCCCGCTCACATCTTGTACAGTCATCTCTTTACGAATGTCGGACGTTTTAGTATAACTAAATTTATTTAACATTTTGATTAACTTCTTACTTATATTTCAATTTATATTGAAATACTTTATATTAAGTAAAAGTAAAGTATAAGTAAGTCCAGATTAAAAAATTATATGGTAATGGCAGCCGTGGCTTCTTTTTAATAAGCGAAACAACATCGTGCATTTTTTTTTCGGTTTCGTTTAGTTTTTTTATCGTATAAGTTTAACTTCCGGGTATTGAATCGGTGAAAAATCGACAAATTTCCTGCATTGTCGACTGTTTCGTGAACACTGGGGGTCTTTTTTCTTTCCTTGTAACCTTGTCCCGCTCACTCTTTACCTTCTGCACACTGTTTTGGCATTTTCCTGTCCCGCTCACTCTTTACAAGTCAATCTCTTACGAGTCGGACGTTTAGTATAACTAGTTAAAATTTATTTAAACATTTGATCTACTTCTTACTTTATATTTCAATTTATAATTGAAATACTTTATATAAGTAAAGATCTTTAATTCTTCGTTATAACAGACGCTGTGGTAAGAAATAGTATTAAGATTAACATATTGATTGTAATCTTATTTATGTATTTTTGTATTTTCTTATTCCGCGTCGATTGTGTATATATATTGTTATTTCAATGTAGTTTGTTTTTATATGTATTGTACTTGTAAGATGTATAATTATTAATCTATTATATTTTTAGACCATTTTTATTGGATTCATTAAAAACATCGAACCTACGCCCAGAGTTTGTTTCTGTTCCACAAGAAATATTTGACCCTGTGACATAATATATACTGCATCTTAATGATACGACAGTACTAGTATATATTGTGGAGTACCTTAATAGTGTTTCATTGCCAACATGAAAACAAGTTAAATACATGTATGGCTTTTACTTTTAACAAACCCTATATATTTCGACTGTTTATTTTAAAAATATTTATTACATGCTTTTCTGTGGTTTATAGAAATATATCAGTGATATAAAACTGGTAATTTCACTGTTTGAAACAGTGAAATTACCACTTTGATAATTTCACTGTTTTGAATTTAATCCCCTTCCGTTGTTTCAGTGAAATACCAGCGTGCACAGTACTGGGTACCAACTTAATGACGTGACGTCGTAAATGACGTCACGTTGTATTATTATTTGGCGCGCTTTTCATTCACTATAAGGTTTAATGCCTTTTTAAAACGTTTCTTTGCATGTAATAAAAAGAAAATTTGTTTAGTTTAGTGAAAGATCAAAATATTTCACCTTGTGAACACCAAAAGTTCATATTTCACTCGTGGCTGCGCCACTCGTGAAATATACCTTTTGGTGCTCACTCGGTGAAATATATTCCGATCTTACACTGAACTAAACAAATATCCTCTATTTATTTGTTGTATGCGTCTTCTTTTTTCCCGCTTTTCTAAGTGGCTTTATTGACCCGCCGTCTGTCTACGTCATCGTGAGGGATAGTATTGTTAAATTAAGAAATAATATATCCCAAACTGTGATTTTATCGCTCAATAACATCACTGTTTGGAGTTCGGATGCGAGGAATTATATCACGAGGGCGTAGCCCGAGTGATATAATGATGCGCATCCGAACGACAAACAGTGATGTAATCCAGCGATAAAATCACCGATTTGGATATATTATTTCGATTCTAACACGACATAAACAAAAAAATGCTGCCGTACCTGCTATTAAGCAAAATTGCCCCTGATTTGTTTCCGTACTTATTGTCAGCGCGTTGGATTTTATAGTGGTTACATCACATGTATAATGAATACGTCACATGTCTAAATATAGAACGTCAAACAGTGACTCTATTGCACACACACTTTCGGTTCTTCTATGTTCAAAAGGGAAAAATGCGGGTCGTGTTAGAATTTTTGATTTTATATACCGATTTCATATACCATGTTGAAAAACGATTTTTTTTACAAACATTTGGAGGCAAGCTCCTTTAAAAATCACTTTACGTAGAGCACCCTAACGATAAAGTGACGTCGCTAAAGGAAAATAATCTGCGTTTCAGGCAACAGTCTAAAAGAGTGGCGTTTTCTTTTTAAACAGAAAATACTTTTGTTCAACTTTAATAGTCGAGTGGTTTATCGCCTGTCTAAACTCACTTAAATAAGAGAGGATGCGTTTATTTTTTTTAACAACATTTACATTACCAATAAAAAATGAACACTTTTAATACATAAAACAGCAGATTTTACGTTTATGGAAGTTGAATGAGCGTTTGTGGTGTATTTTGTTTGATAGATTCCTAACTTTAGATAGATACCTAACTACAAATGAAGTTAAAACTACCTAGTCCATATTTGTTATAAAAGCCGATTGGAGAATATAAACAGGAAGTTTGTGAAATGTAAACATAAAATCGTAAACAACACGGAAGTTTTAAAACGAGAATTTACCTTGATCACAGATGAGATAATACCGTCGAAGTTTTTTTTGTTATAATATGGTTTAACAAATAGATGGATGATTTTCGTACAATAATTGAGCCGCGTCACGACAAAACCAACATAATGGGTTTGCGACCAGCATGGATCCAGACCAGCCTGCGCATCCGCGCAGTCTGATCAGGATCCATGCTGTTCGCTAACAACTCTATAACAAGTAGCAAAACTGATAGCGAACAGCATGGATCCTGATCAAACTGCGCGGATGCGCAGGCTGGTCTGGATCTATGCTGGTCCCAAACCCATTATGTTGGTTTTGTCATGACGCGGCTTAGTTCATTTTTGGCAGACGTTTGACGAGAAATTGGCAGAGTTTATTTAAATATTATAAACTGTTAAATACCTGTGGTTTTGTGGTGATATATTAAACGATTAGTTTGGAGGAAACATCTGATTGTTTAATGAATAGAAGGCACAATTAGTAATTGTTGTTATAACTTAAAAAAAAAACTTAAATAAAAATTTGAACGTCTACCTTAACGTATTTAACGTTTCATAATGTAAAACGTTTACTTAATGTAAAAGGTAAAGGTCTTGTTTATTATAATGTCACCCCTTCTGAAAGGGCCAGTCATTTCTGACTTATGAGACAATTTTTGCTTGCATACCATGTACCTCCCAACTCCTACCACCATGCCAGGCGCCATTTTAACTACCTCGCGGCTAACGAAGCGGACTTTTCGGAACGAAATGTATGTCAATAGGTAATTGAAAAGGTTGTTATATTTAATTTATATTGCATAAGCTTTGTCCTATTTAATACTTTCATAAACAGTTTCATAATCAGTTAACAAAAAGCTGTATAATGTAAGACGATGAATTTGCCCAGATTATGTAGTGTGAAGATGGGATACAAATATTCTCTAATAACAGTTCCACCGCAACATAAACCACCTGGCCACAGAGGTCCCTAAGTCTGGTCTTTAATTAAAAATAGCTCCTAAATGGTATAATAAACCAATTTGATACAAACAAAATAAAACAAACAACCTGTCTAAAAATTAGACATTTTATTCATAAAATCACATAACAAATTACACAGCTTACACAAATTGTTGTGGAGGAGTAAACTACAAGACGTGGTACTAAAAGCAACAATTTGCCTCTCTTTTACTAGCCACTATGTATAAAGCTGCACATAAGATAAGTAAATCTCTTTTAATAAGGTATGACAAAAGATGAAGTTTCAAGAGAAAAAAAATCTAGAATTAAGATTTAAAACAATTGTCGATATTAAATCTCCAGAAATGAATTTTGACCTAGTATCCTGAGCTAGCAGCAAGGATAGAATTATTGAGAAGATTTTCAAAATTTTCATATTTCTGATTAAAGAAAGTGTCCATGTTTGTTTTGTTATGTTTCACTGATTAACCTACATAAACCTATTATTTTAACCTATAGTGATCAACAATTTTGAGATTTTAAAATTCTGTAACTTTAATAATTGTATTATGATCTGATCAAAAGATGAAGAAGAAATTTACAATTATGACATGTGAAAACCCAATAATATGACATGTGAAAACCCAATAATATGACATGTGAAAACCCAATAATATGACATGTGAATTACCAATAATATGACATGTGAAACACATTAATGTGACAGGTGATAAACCAAAAGATTTTTTTTATCCTAACTTATGGTACAACCAAATTTTAAGATCTCAATAACAAAATGGAGATTACTTTAATGAAGACATTTAACATGAAGTAGGCTCTGAATCCATTGAGACATACATGTATATAAAATGAAATGATGTATTGATATCTACAAAAATAATTATGTGACAATGTCATGTGAAAACCTACAATATACGTATGATATTATATACACACTAATGTCAGAGATCATTGTCCTATTTATACATATTGTAAAATGCAATATATACTAATTTGGCTATTTACTTATGAATGAAATAGAAGGAATCTACTGTGAATTATCAGAGAAACAAAACTTGTATCACTTTCTCATCCAAGATATCTATAATTTTCACCATGTAATACAAGTATAAAAGGAATATGTTGCACACTAGTGTCATGAATTACTAATATTATATTAAGTCAATATAAACTTTTTTAGTATCATGATATTTTCCATATCAACTCAAAACAGACAGTGACCTATATTTTATACTGACTCACAAAACAAACTGTTTACACAAAAGGAACAAAAATCCTTTACACAAGAGTGTAACGTTGAAACCCACTTGAGAGTTCCTCTTTTTTAACCATACAAAATTATCAAAAAGAGTATTTGACTAGCTTTGTACACATGTAACTTACATTTGTTATGATAAAAGTATGAGGAATGAAAAAATATACATAAATGTTTAAAATAAAACACAAAAACTCCAAACAAATCATGTTTTATCAGTTTTCAAAAACACAAATTGTGAAGCTGCGTAGTTATGCTTATAAATGATGATCATAACTTTATATTGCAATGTTATTTTTTATCTTTTACACAAATGCTTATCAAAGCAATAAGAATTTTGATAATATACTGTCTTTAAAATGTTGTAAATCTAAGTTTCCACATCTCATTGAAATTAAAAAAAGAAAAGAAAAAAAAAGAAAATCCATATACATTCAAAACTAAAGAAATCTATATATTATCTATAATCTTAAGATACTCAGTAGATATTTAACATTTTGTTGGCTTGTGACAATAATTGACCTATACCACTGACCTCATGACCTTTGCCACAGTTATAGAATCTTCCCATTATGCACACTAGTTCAGTGTGATCAGCCTATATACTGTTGCCTACAGTACTCAATTTGCGTATTTTGATTTTTAAACCATGTAAAAAGATTAACAAGGACTGCAAAAGTAATCAATGGATAGTACTTTATACAGTGTTATATCAATGACCATTTTAGCAAAAGGAATTTAACCACAGTTTAAATTTAAATCTTGCCTGATATGTTACATATAGCACTTCAGTACATTTGAGATAAGCACTAACAATAAAAAAAAATTATTAAATAACTGCAATACTTTTATACAAATGCCATTTTTAACACTTTCAGATGACTTAAAATGCTTCCAAGACAAAGATATATACAGATGACATGTCTTGAAAAAAATGATTTTTTAAAGCCATAAGAAAACTCTACAGAAAATAAAGAGAAATCTACAAAAACAAAAAACCATAGAAATATGTTACATTAACAAAGAAATAGTTCTACGTAATAAAAATTTTAAAAACTTAATGCTAAAATTTCAACCTCTGTGTATATATATACAATAATTATGCAAACATTATACATGATTCATAAACTAGAAATTAGCAAACAAGAACACTATAAATATGTTAAATTTTTGTAACAGTAATCATACTTTCTACTTCCTATACTCAAGGTATTTTTTCATTGTATATCATTTTATATACTTAACACAAATTTTCCTTTTTTCTTCTTCCCTATAAGTTCTACTTCCAGACACAAGGTGCCTTTACATCTTATATCATTTTATATACTTATTACTTAACACATATTTTCCTTTATTCTTCCTCCCTATACTTTTCCTTAACAAACTTCCTAGTGATATTGAAATATGGTCCTTCAACTGTTAAAGGTAGTTCATTCACATTTAATTTATAGGCAAAAATAAGGTTATACTTTATAGATATATCAAACTTGCCAGTTAAAACATTTATTTTCCTTCCTTATATATATTCTAAGTACATGTACTTGTTTTACTTAAAAGTTTGTATAAATTTGTACAAGTAAGTATACATAACTTATTTAACTAAATCAATATCAGCTCAAGTGTTTTTTCTGTATCTCTATGTACAATTAAATCTTAAAAATCATCAAAAATCTTTACCAAAATTTATTTACAACAAATATACAATTTAATACTTCCTCCAAATTCTCATAAATGTTTCAAACTTTAACAAATTTTTTTTAAAAATACCATTCTGTTCCATGTGAAAAATTGATAATCTACATGTTTTCTATCTCTAATTTTACATAAATGGCAATTTTGTACAAGTAAATCTATTTGGCAGCCTCCATAAAACCCATCACAGTATAGATCCAGTTAATCACATACATCGATGAAGTGTTTGTTCATCACTGCACATTATAATATCTATAAATCAACATCTTGAAATGTTTTTTATTCAACATCTTGAGATGTTTTTTTTTTTTCCAGAAAAGACTGGTTTAAGAATATTAGGTCCAATTATTTTTATCTCAATAGGCTTGTATTACTGGTGGCGACATATGGTATCTTGCCATTGAGCCGTTAGCTGCACTTTGTAAACTATTCCAAAGTCTGTTCCAGATCTCAACTTCGATACTGCCTTTTAAACTTTCTGCTAGTTTAAGACAAGTGCTTCCATCAAAGGCTTGAGTTTTCACAACGTTTTTCACTTTGTCTGGGTGAACACTTCTAAGAATAGTATCAACAAGTTCGAGATTTTTCTGCTCTATTGCGTACATTAATGGCGTCTTACCACTCTTCTTGTCCTGCAAGAATTATAAAATGTAACAAGTTGTAATATTTATTATATAATACAAAATAATTGTATAATCAGATTAAGTGATTTTAACAAGGTAGTATTCATTCAAATTAAGAATATGACTCACAGAAAAAAACTGTTTACAAACTTGTGTGATTCAGAATGACAATTGCCATGTATTACCACTTCATTAATAGTTGTATTACATTTCCATATACATAATTTACATATATTGTCTTAAATCTAATATTCACAGTAAAACACTTGCCATAGGCTTACAAAAGGCTTTTTCTAGACTGAAACTTAGATCTGAGGTTGGTCAGAAATCATCACACAGAATGTATATCCTGAGATTTGAGACAGAATTCTTTTTATTATCTCCAGCCGATAACTTAAAGTCTAAACTCTGAGCTTAAAACAACCTTCAAAGCTGACTGGAATTAATGTACTTACAACAAGTTATTTAAGATATAACAGAAAGTAAATAAATGTAATGTACATTTCTGCAAATAATCTTAAAACATTCTTTACATGTTTTTTGTTGTTTTTTTTTTGTAAAAATGTATCTCATATTATAAACAGGTCCTCATAATATGAGCCCATCATGACAAAACCAACATAATGGGTTTGCGACCAGCATGGATCCAGACCAGCTGGCACATTCACGCAGGATCCATGCTGTTCGCTATCAGTTTCTCTACTTATAATAGAGTTGGTAAGCGAACAGCATGGATCCTGATTAGACTGCGCGGATTGCGTGGATCCATGCTGGTCGCAAACCCATTATCTTGGTTTTGTCGTGACGCGGCTCATATGTTTATCCATCATAGCACACAATCAATGTAATTACCTGTGCTGATGGATCAGCTCCATGTTTGATGAGTGTTTGTATAATTGCCACACTGTCTATTCTGTCCTGACCATTTCTTTTTGGTTTACCGTGGGCAAGAATTGCACAGTGGAGAGCTGTCTGACCTGAAAATGATTAAACATTTTACTCCATGTACCTGCACTTTCAGGAGAATATTCAAAGATATTTCTTTTGTTTTGGGTTATGTTAAGTGCCTGATTATAACAGTGGTTCATTAACAAATCAATGAATAGTTACCTATTAAGCTGATTTGACTCAGAACCAAGACAAACCAGTAGTTACTGCCAGCTAACACATTAACTTATCATATGCTTAAATTCATGACTGGCTCCCTACCTCAAAACAAAATGCAGCAAATGACTTGTTGTCAGACTGGTTCTTAAATTTAATTTGCAAAAGCTAGAATCAGTCTACAACAATGCTAAATTTGAAACTACAATGTCTTAGAGATAAGTTACATGGACACAAAGCTTTGCCAGTCTACACAGACTACAGTCGTGTATATACTGATGGCTAACTTACTACATATGTGTACCTTTTTATCATTAAAATATCCCTTAAAATTGATAATGAACTGTCTAAAAATAAAAGTTTGAAGGGTCCATTCAGAAAAATCAGCAGTTTAAAGGTTAAGGCAACTTACCATAATTGTTAACAATATTTATTTGAATGTCCTTGGCCTTCAGAAGTTCTGTTAACGTCCTGAGGTAATCTGCACCTTGTGAAGCGGCCACATGTATGGCAGACTTGACTTCTGTTGTTGCGCCATCACTTGATAAATTCTGTTAAACATTAAAATAATCAAGAATGACCTTTATTTTAAACTACAAATGAAATGATACATAAAATGTAATAAAAAATGTCTTTGTGGTCATGGAGTAAAACCTATTTTTATTAATCAATATTTCAATACCTATTTTAATCTTATTGACTTGCAGTCAGTACCTACATTTTTTCAAGTTAATAATTATTTTGATTTACACAAAAATTGGTAAGTAGGCCAGGTGATATGAAAATATAAAAATATCCCTCACGTGTACTGAAAAAAACTTGTCAACAAGAAAATTTTTTTTTTTGAAAATGTTCAAATACCAGGTAATAAAACAAGATTGCATTTGAGAAAAATGCTATGCCACCGCATGGTTCAAATTTCATAGCTGTACATCAAAGGACAAGAAAGTAGGTCACATCATCAAAATCTAGGTCACCTGATATCAAAGTTCAATTTTACAACTAAAACTGTGCACGTGGTCAAAATGTCATTGCTGTACATCAAAGGACAAGAAAGTAGGTCACTGTCCCCTTGGGCAAGGCATAATTTTGACCCAAGGGTTTAATTCAAAACAATTTTGATACAGGTCCACCAAATAACATTTCAAGTCAAATATCTAAGCTATAGCTTTCTCCCATTCAGAAAACATTTGTTTTATTTTCTGTTTTTACTATGTGTACATAATGAGAATCACTGCCCCCGGGCAGGGCCAATTTTGACACCAGGGGAAAATTTTGAACAACTTTGGTAGAGGACCTATAAATGATATTATATATCAAACATCAAAGCTCTATGCCTTGTACTTTCAGACAAAAATATTTTTCATTTTTTCACTATATGTACATAATGAAAATCAATGACCCCAGGGGTGGGGCCAATTTTGACCCCAGGGCTATAATTTGAACAATCTTGCAAGAGGTTCACTACACAATGTTTCATGCAAAATATCTTAACTCTAGCCTTTGTAAATTTAGAGAAGATGATTTTTTAAGTTTTTTACTATATACATATAAGGAAAACCTATGGCCACCGGGGCGGAGCTAATTTTGACACAAGAGGCAAAATTTGAATAACTTTTGTAGAGTACCTTTAGATGATATTATTTAACAAATATTAAAGCTCTAAGCCTTGTACCTTCAGACAATAAGATTTATTTATTTTTTACTATATGTATATATTGAAATCAATGACCCCAAGGGTGGGGCAATTTTGACCCCAGGGCTATAATTTGAACAATCTTGCTAGAGGTTTACTACACAATGTTTCAAGCAAAATATCTAACCTCTAGCATTTGTCAATTGCTAGAAGAATTTTTTTTGAAGTTTTTACTATAAGTTTTTACTATATACATATAAGGAAAACCAATGACCTCCGGGCGGGGCCGATTTTGACCCCAGGGCTATGATTTGAACAATCTGGGTAGAGGTTTACCAGACAATGTTAATGCAAAATATATAAGCTCTAGGCCTTTTGGTCTTTACAAGAAGGTGTTTTAAGTTTTTACTATATGTACATATAGTGAAAATCAATGACCCCGGGGCGGGGCCGATTTTGACCCAAGGGCTATAATTTGAACAATCTTGGTAAGGGTCTACCAGACGATGCCTTATGCAAAATATCTAAGCTCTAGGCCTTTTGGGTTTTTACAAGAAGATTTTTTAAATTTATTCTTATAATTCCTTTTGGTTGCCATGGCAACCAGATTTCTGCATGGAATGAAATTCTTTGAACAACTTTGGAAGCCCTTCACCCAAGGAACAATCCTGCCAAGTTTGGTTGAAATTGGACTAGTGGTTTTTCACAAGAAGATTTTTTAAGTTCACTATATAATCTATATAACACACACACAAACACACACACAAACACACACACACACAGGTGAATCGCTATATGCCACCGCATCGCAGATGCTGCGGTGGCATAAAAAGGGGAAAATTACATTTTTTCCTTTACTATCTTTCATATCATATGACAAAATAAGTCAGTTATATCTATAGCCAGGTCATTATACCATTGAAAATAAAAATATTTTATCTGAAATGTAAAGTGTTTTATAAATACACCAGGAAGTTTTTAGATCCCCGATATTTAAAATTTTACAAGTATGCAAATTAAGGTTGTCAATAATGACACCTGTCTGACAAACAACTTCCAAAATTTAAATGTCATTGTTAACTTAACATTGAAATAACTGAAAATGTTGGGTGATTCCCCAAATTTACATGATTTTGATATTTGTATTTAATGATATTATTAAGGTCATATGGCAACTTTCCAGCTCAAGTGGTGGAGGAAGACCTAAGGTGCCTCTCTGCTCATTAATTCAGGCATCTAACTAGAACCACCAACCTTCTGTAATGAAGTTTAATAGCTCTCTCACTTGAACTCACAACGTTAAAAGGGCAAGTGTTAGAAGTTAGCAACCCACAGAAGACCCACATGATTTTTAACTAAAGATAAATTGCACAAATCTGACTTAAACATGCTTTAAACCATATCATGATGGATATTTTTTATTGATCAGTTAATAGTATAAAGCCTGGTCATACTTCATGAATGTGCAGGATCGCCTGGCTGTATATTGCTGAACCAGGGTAATCACATATGGTTGCAACTGGTTAATGGTAAATTTCTGTATTTTGACACTGAAATCCCTACAACTTCAAATGGATTGTTCCAAACTTAAACCAGGGCAAATCCATTTTACATATACAGCAGGTTAAATGTAAATTTTGATAGAGTTTTACCTGTGCAAGAACGTTCACATTGGCTTGAAATTTTATGAACATGGCCACCATGACAAATTGGTTGATAAAAACAGCCAAGTATAGCGGTGTCTGGCGTTTTAAATTCTCCTGATCCACCAGGTTCTCAAGCTTCTCTCGGTGCAGACGCTCAAGTAAGGCTTGAACCATGTGTCTGTCCGTCTTGCATACTGCAATGTGGAGGTACCTGAAATATATAGTCACCTGTAGAACAAATATTCTTACCATAAATTATATTCAGACAATTTAAATGTGTGTTTGGTAAAGTCATCACAGGGGATTCTTAAAACATTCACACATAAAGAGAGTATTTTAACACACTTGTATGCAAATTCAATTAAGATATCCACATTGTTAAAATTTAAAGAAATTTCTTTAAAAACATAGAATTTGCTAATAATTGTAATTTTGCTCTAGAATAAGGGCAACAGTAAACATAACCCAAGTCTTATAAATTAGCACTGTGGAACAAAATTTATGTATGATCTTTTTAATACAGCATAAGCAATTTCAAGAGATGGGAGTAGAATGGGGCAGTGGAGTTGGGGTTGGAAGCCACTATTAAGTTAAAATAAAGATTATAGGGTGTTCACTAGACATGAAATCCTAAGGGTCACTTTGATTAAGTTTTACCGACTACAAGGTCAAATCCCCATGATTTAAACAAAATTTAACAAATTCTCCAGTTAAAACCCTGAGGATCAAATCAGGCCTTTTGGAAATTTGAAGGGTCAAAGAGTAATTTCAAGGGTCAAACGGACATCCTGACAATGTCTTTATGGGACACACTATCTAAGTTTTTTTAAAAATAGATTCAGCAAAATCATTGCCTTAAAACAGGACTGCTACCTTTAATTTGTTTTATCAAAATACCATTCCGAAAGAATCTCATTGAATCAGCGACCTGTTGAATTTTTATCCCCATTAGTTAACAGTTTACACAAATGTACTAATTCAAACATGCTCATAAATAGACTTATCACTGCTGTACTTATAAAAATATATAAAAGTTCTTCTATTTTTTAAATTATCCATTGTTTATTTAATGAATGAATGCCCTTTGTTTTTCTATAGTTTCAATATGAAACAATATAAAGTCAGGTTAGACTGTATTTACTCCTATAAAAGGCTAGAAATCAGAGTATAAATACATACGTGTCACCCTCATCATCAGATTTTCTGAGATCTTCCCGAGGAATGTCCGCCACTGTGCGTCTAGCGATCATCAGCAATTTATTTTGTTGATTTGACATAGCTGTAAATATGATGTAGACATAGCTGTTAACATGATTTACACAAACTTTATCATTAAAATGCAAGGAAATTATTAAAAAATAAAAAATAAGCTTCTAATTAAAACATTTTAAGCCTTGTAATGTTGTTTCACACATTTTAGACTTCAGATTTTAATACACACACACATTAGACTTTTTTTTTTAGAAAATTGTACACAAGAACCAACTGTAAACAAGGAACATCGCAATGCGATGCAACCAGGTTTTCAGCAAAATATTTCACGGAAGCTTTGTCATGAAGGGGCATTTGTTTTTAATTGAACTTTTAGGAGGAATTATGGCTTTTTTAATATTCCTCAAACAAAAATGATTGAGAAATTTTATGTTGTCTATTCGCCTTTTTTTCCCAAATATTTTAGAAAGGTTACAACAGTACTTTATTTTTGCTTAATTTTTGCATTTTTGCGTCTCTTGTCATTTTCTCGTCTCTTGTCATTTTCTTTCGTCAACAATATTGGCGTGTGGTGTTTTGTGCGATATCAAGAAAAGTATGTTCACAATTTTAAAAAAATACTTGAATGATGTCTTGGAAGAAACATGGGAATTTAGTGAGCGCCAGGGCACTTGATGACAAAGCTTCTGTGAAAGTTTGGTCAAAATCCATTGAGAAATGTAGGAGAAGTTGCGCACTGTAGAAATTGTTCACTATATATTCTGTATAAGGAAAAAATATACAAAGGGCAATAATTCGGTCAAAATTTCCAATCACAAAACCCCGACAATATGTGCCAGGCACTTGATAACAAAGCTTCTAAGAAAGTTTGGTCAAAATCCGTTGAGAAATGTAGGAGGAGTTGAGCACAGAAGAAATTGTTCTCTATATATTCTGTATAAGGAAAAATATACAAAGGGCCATAATTCAGTCAAATATTATCAAATCACAAAACCCCGACAATATGTGCCAGGCACTTGATAACAAAGCTTCTAAGAAAGTTTGGTCAAAATCCGTTGAGAAATGTAGGAGGAGTTGCGCACAGAAGAAATTGTTCACTATATATTCTATATAAGGAAAAAAAACAAAGGGCCATAATTAGGTCAAATATATACCAATTGCAAAACCCTGGCAATATGTGACAGGGCACTTGATGACAAAGCTTCTGAGAAAGTTAGGTCAAAATCTGTTGAGAAATGTAGGAGGAGTTGCGCACAGAAGAAATTGTTCACTATATATTTTATATAAGGAAAATAAACAAAGGGCCATAATTAGGTCAAATATTATCTAATCGCAAAACCCCGACAATATGCGCCAGGGCACTTGATGACAAAGCTTCTGTGAAAGTTTGGTCAAATTCCGTTGAGAAATGTAGGAGGAGTTGCGCACAGAAGAAATTGTTTACGCCCGCCCGCCCATCCGCCCGCCTGCCGACATACCTCAATCTAATAACCAGTTTTTTCCTTCGGAAAACCTGGTTAAAAAGGCAAAATTACTCTTATTTCATCAAGAACAGGTGTTTTCAGAACCTTTTTTACAAGTCACAAACTATTTTTATTATTGATTATTAAAATCATAACTATCCCTGAATAGAGTTACAACAGAATTGCTACACAGCTATCATGCAACTTAACATAAGAAAAGTGTATCTTTTGATAAAAATCTAAATTAAAATGAGCCGCGCCATGGCAAAAGCAACATAATGCGTTTGCGACCAGCATGGATCCAGACCAGCCTGCGCTTTCGCGCAGTCTGATCAGGATCCATGCTGTTCGCTTACAAACCCTATAACAAGTAGAGAAACTGATAGCGAACAGCATGGATCCTGATCAGACTGCGCGGATGCATCAGACTGCGCGGATGCGCAGGCTGGTCTGGATCAATGCTGGTCGCAAACCCATTATGTTGGTTTTGTCATGACGTGGCTCATTAATATACTTTTGTGATAAATGTGAAACAAGAACTTTGCTATACCTTGCTGGCTCTGTTGGTTTCTGTTCTGCATGCCAGCATTGGGTGTTTTGGCAACTGAAGTTTGTCCACTCTTTGACATGTTTGAGCCTGGTGATGATGAACTGGTTGGTGAAATCTTTGGCAGAATCTTTTTATACTGAGTCCCAGTTTTCTTTGGTGGTGCTGGGCTGGTCTGACACACAGGAACCAGTATCACTGGTTGGTTGGTGGTTTGTTGCTGCGGGGGAAGGATGATAATTTGTTGAGGAGCACTGGTTACGGGTATGATACCTTGGTTTGGCAACATTGCAGGATTCTGTATTTGTGGTATCCTAACTGTCTGTGGCACCATTCCTGACTGTGGTACCATTCCTTGAGGAAGTGATGTGTTGATCATGGTTGGTTGGTTAATATTAGTCCTGTTTGGCATCATAACTGGAACTGGTGGTTGTGATGATGAAGATAATTGTCTCTTCTTTTTATGCTCTTCTGAGATCATGTCAGCATTAATTACAGCCAATGCATCTTCTAGTAAAGCTTCATTAAAAAAGTCACCAGTATCTTCAACCTGTGGCTGACCTGGGCTTCCATACCCGGATGTGTTGGCCGGGGACGGTGTTGCCCTGTAGTTTCCTGGAGATGTGACACCGTGGTATTTTGGAGGTGACATGCCGTGTTGAAACTGGCTTTCATGCATCGGACTGTGTCCAACACCACTTTCAACTGAGGGTGGTGATGTGTATACCGAGCTACTTGGACTTGGAGCCTGCTCTGACCATGGGCTTCCACTTTCTGAATCAATACCACTATCTGGGTCAGATATTCTTCGCATTTCTTTAAAGCTTTTTCCTTCAAAGTTATTCACTCCAGTTTCCCATGTTGTGTTACTACCAAGTTGTCCGTTAGTAAAGTTTGGCAAGTTTCCTTGATTGACCGATGACATTTTTTGTTGCTCTGCAATTTCTTCCAACAACTCGTCGGCAAAGTTTGCCTGTGGGAAAGGATTCTGTACATTGGAGACTGGTGACTGAACAGTGACTTTTCCACCTGACATGTTGCTTGTACTTCTTACATCAGTTGTTGTCACTTCTCCAAATGGAAATCCTTGATTACCGGCACTACCAAAGTTAAACATTTGCGGATTCATCATTCTTTGGTTGAGATCATTTTGCGCAAAATTTGGTTGAAATTGTGGTGCTGTTCCATACTGTTGGAGAAAAGCTGTTGGCTCTTGAATTCCATGAATGCCAGGCATGTTTCCATATTGGAAATTCATCGGAGGTCTAAAAAATTTCTGTGGTTGGTCTTCAGCTTCATCCAATGTTCTTCTGTTTCCTTTCATTTGAGGTTGTTGATATACCATCTGTGGAGGCATATAATTGCCTGTTGGTCCTATGGGAAGTGTTTTATCTATCAGTAAGGCATGTTGCTGTGACGGAATACCCCCAGTTGGTCCTCTTTTGATATATTCATCAACAGAAGATACGCTGTCATTTTTTTCATCATGACCATCTTCATTCTCAATGTTAAGTTTTCCAAGCCCTTCAGAAAGGAAATTCAGTTCCTTTTGCTCACTATTATCTTCATTTTCACATGTCTTTGTAATGTCACTTTCTGCATTCTCTTCCTCTGTGGTTACTGAAAATCATCAACACAAAACTTATAATAGAGTATTAGAATCGGATTTAGCTCAATACAGGATTGGAGCAGTACCTCTGGACGCTTGCAGAAATCATGATCACAAAATAGACAAATATCGTATTTTTTTGCCGATTATTGCATTTATCATGCATTTACATACAAAATTCGGTGTGAAAAGATGAATTTGTCCTTTTAAAGTTCATACCGTTGGACAAAATGGCAATATTTTAGCATTTTATCATTAGCCATTAGAATCTACCTTATGCTCTATAGACATGTGCTCATCACTTAATTATCATTTATGCATATCATATCATAAAATTAAGCGGAGACATATATTGTGGAATTCAGTATTATAAAATAGGCCATTTAAATAAGCCCTCCAGATAATCAATGCCTATCATCAGTTATATTTGAAAGACCCTGCTATCTAAAAGATATGCCAACCTAGATAAGTACTACACTTCATGCATTGGGTCTTGCATTAATTAAGGCCTGTCAACATAATAAGCAATGACTACTGTACAGTATGGGCACTGTATAGATCTATCAACTACCAACTTGCTTTCTTACTGTTAGGGGATGATAATCATTTTGCCTAGTGTACTGTAACTCATCAAGATTTTGCTGAAAATTTCATGTTGAGATCTATCTGATAACAAAACAATTTTCTACACGATTCATCAAATTATTACTTCTTGTAAATTATTTTCACAAGAAAAACAGCTATGTTGTGTAGTACTGAATAGCCAAAATGACGCATGCACAAAATGTTACATGGCGAGGTCATTTATCTTGTCATAAAAACCATAAACATGTCTGGCCGGCCAGACAAATATGTAAAAACATTGCATGTTTTGTTTCTTTACTTACTGTTTTTAACGATCATTTTCCCGACCGAATCGTCCACAGTTTTACAATCCTTTAACTTTTCTTCCACTTGCTCGTCTTTTACTTTTAAATCTCTCATTGTTTTTAGAATAATAACAAAAAACTTAACAAATCTGAAAATACTCCTTGTTCAATGTAGAAATCTGGAAAGTTTGCTCGAGGAGGAAACGAAAGTTGATTGGATGTTAGCTGAAAATCGTCACAAGGGAAAGTCCCTTATGAATATGAATTAATGACGTACAGTAGTATGAACCAATCATATTCTTAACTATCGAAAATGTTGGAAGTTCCGGGTTAGGTCATGTTACTAATTTTAACTCCTATTTTCCGAAAAGATGCGATTGTAGTGTTCGGTTATTTCCGTAGCAAGGGAGAGAAATGCGGATTTTTATAAACGGTGATAATTTTGTTCTCCCCCTTATATAAAAATGTTCACATAAATCTTAGATTTTTAAGTAATAGGCGCTTGTAAAGAAAAACAAATGAGTTAAAAAGAAAGTATAAATATTTTGTAAGTTAGTTTTAGTATTATGGGAAACACTTACATACATGAACACTTGGTGTGTGGAGCTCCAGACGCCTTAAATTCCAAATAAAGTGTATATATATAGTATTTGTCAATCCAAACACATAAAATAATCAACTATATCATTATAACATTCTTGAACAAAACTTTAATGTTTTCATCGTTCAATAGTCTACTGTACTCATTCTAGTGAATTTATAAAAAATATTTTTTCTAAAGAAGAAGAAGAAGAAGAAGAAGAAAAAGAAGAAGACGAAAAAACTAAGCTCTCTGGCTTTAATTTATCCAATGAAAAATAATGATACATTAAAAAGTCATACAAAACGATATATTCCCATCGTGCCAGTAGACGAGTTTTTGTTTGTTTCTTTGTTTTTAACTATGTTGAATTCCAGCGAACATAAATTAACTTTAACACCAATTTTACTTTGCGCGCTATAATACATGTACATGCAATTTAGGTACAATTCAGGCCGTCTTCCATCTGGGACATAAGATTATCTTATGTCCCAGCTTCCATATATAATTCATATAAATTCATATAATTTGCACCATTTAAGTTGCTAGTAACGCAGTGGTAATAAATGAATTCGATAAATTAGGGGGTACATGTGCACATTCTATTGCATTGAGGTCAATAGTCATTATGCTGAATCGTACCACTTCTGTAGATGTTAGGTACATACTTCTAAAACAATTCATTGCTCAGTCTGATAAATTTGTTTACTTAACGTATTGTTATATTGTATGTTGGTTATATTTTAAAAGGCAGAGTATCACAACCCGCTTTACAGTGTCGGAAGCTGAGAAATACATTTGTATATTAAAAGATGATAGTCCAAATTAAAATCTTGCTTAATTTTACCGATGATGTATCATGTACAGGACAAAGATTGAAACAGTTTGATATTAGAAGCTAAAATCGTTTAAAATCACACCTCCGATGTTTGACGGAAAGAGCCGAGCGTAAAAGTTGCCATTGGCTAATCAGAACACAGTGAACAACCTGAAGAGTCCATAATCTTTGACTTTAGGAATTAAAAATGTACCGGTAACCCTTGTTATATAAACCATGTGCTATAGTTTTGAATTGTATCCTGCGAAATAAGATTATATCTCATGTAAATGTATTTTAACCAAATTTGACTGACATAATATGACATCTGATCCGCGTGTTGTTCAATAGGTATATAGCCACATATACAAGTTAATAATTCTGAAATGTTCCACAGCTACATGTATACGAGATCTACAGTTTCGAGTACAAAATCTCATTTTCTTGTTCTGCATTGTTTGAAGCTTATTTGTCAAAAACCTTTGTCAACCCAGGGTAAAAGGTAGAAAATGAATAATAAAAATGAATAAATTTTTCTGTAAACTGGCATTGACCGTTTAATTGAAGAATGCTCAAAATCTTTATCACGTGTTGCATGAAATATGTAAACTTTGTAATTGTACCAATACACGTGACCTGAAGGAAATTTGGAGCCAAAAGAATAGATTTTGTATCATTGTATGCATCAAATATATAGCTGGCAAGAAAAAAATAATGAGTCAGCCATTATTGTAAAATACATGAATTGATGTAAGAATCTTATGAGCCTATCGTGGATCAGAAAACAGCAATATGTGTCTCATACTTTCATAAAATGACCTCATGTCTGACATGCAAAATTTAATATTAGGAATGGGCACAGCTTACCAAAGAATAGAACATTATTGGGAACACTCCGGAAGCTTGGTGTTCACTTCATAGTTTGAAGGAATTCAAAAATGTTTTTAATAACAATCCAGACATAACAGAATATTGAAAAAAGTTGTTTCATGAATACTTGGCAAACAGAATCGCCCGAAACTGGGAATAACACAATTTTCTACATCAGCAACGCTATGCAAGCTGGCTTCTGGTAACCCAGATGTTATATATTTTGTTCCTGAACTGACCGTTTGGTTTCAATCTGGACGATGTGAATATATGTATACGATTGTATGGAGAAGTAAAAGCCATGCCATGAAGACATTAAAGAAATTGTTAATATTATAACACATATTGTTTCTATGCCTGTCCATCTTTATGATGCGTTATAACTATTCTGTATGGTGGTTAATTTGGAACGCTTTTTGGCGTTTGGCGCTTTGTCCTGCTGTCGCTAGCGGCAACACGAGGCACAAAAGCGTTCAAAATCAGCCAACATAATTCTGAGCTCAACAATATTTTGAATGGGTGCGTATAGATTGGTTTAAACATATTTTATTCGATATACAATGTATTTACATTATGATAAACAATATTTACACAATACATTTGGGATTGCGCATAAAGCTATGAAAGGATTGGGCATAAAGCTATGAAAGCTTATGAGTGTCCTGTCCCAGTTTAAACAATTTACACATATACAGTTCATGGCATTAACATGCACAAAATTCATTTAGTTGAAAATATATCAAAGACATGTTCAAAAAAGAAAGTATTTTGCAATTAATAAATACTTAACCAAATGGTCATGAGAAAAAAAAAATGCAAAAGAAAAATGAAACAAAATGGAGGTAAAAAATCAATGATTATATGAAAGAGATTAATTTAGTTAAAAGTCGCCGTTTAATTTTCACCTAGGAATGTGCAATCACAAAGACAACTGTGTTTTAACGGAGACAAAAGAATGTAATAAAAATCTGAATTATAATAGTTATAAAGTACAATTATGCAATTACGAAATAAACAAACTACCAGCTAATATCGACAAAAAGCAAAAAAAAAAAAAAAAAAAAAAAAAAAAAAAATGAGAAAGAAAAGGAGAAGTGGATGAACAAAAATAGAGCAGTAGGAGTAAACAAAGATGCATTATATAGTAACTATACATGTATGTTTAGATGTAACAAGTGTAAGTAAGACTTGGGGTATGCGCTAAAAGCGCTTCGTTTCTCGGATGTATTTTTGAGTTAAGTTTTGATCAAACGCTTTGCTTTTATCACGAAATACAGTTCTGACCTCCTTACCAGAATCAATGGCCTGTGCAAAAATATTATATAAATATGTTAATTCCATGGTTGACAGTGGAGTCTCCGGGAACAAAACCAGATTGAAGAGATGTGATATTGTTGTTAGATCTCAGAAAATTAAACGTGTGTTTAAATAAAAGTTTAAATATAATTCTTTCAAAGACTTTGTTGACAGTACTAATTAGGGATAATGGGTCTGTAGTTATTAACTAAAGAAGGATCACCCGATTTAAAGATAGGAGAAACATTAGCTTCTTTCCATGCATCTGGAACTTGAGCAATCTGAATAGAATAGATAAAAAAGAGCACTTAAAGGACAACTGAGTTCATGGGAGAGTTCGTGAAGGATTCGATTGTTGATATCGTCAGGACCAGCGGCTTTTCCCAAAGGAAGAGATTTTGATTCTACTTCCACCTCGCCTGGTGTTATATTTATATCATCCAGATGGTTAGTAACGTTAGGTAAATCGGGGAGACGGGGAGCTTCACTTTCATCAATGAGTGACAAAAAAGTCGTTTATAAAATTGGCCTTTCAACGTTGTCAGATATGATAATTTTGTCGTCAGAAGTAAGTGGTGGTATTGAGGTAGAATATGAAGGTTTGATAAATGATTTAAGAAGAGACCACCAACTTTTTCAAATTTATAAACAGTTATATTGGACAGGGATACCTGACATCTTGCTGGAGAAAAGGATCGCCAACACCGCTAGTATGAATCAGATAGTTGTTAGAAGTAAATATAAGGTCAATTACTGACAAAGAAGAAGATTCAGTAAAGTGTGTAGGTGAGTCAATAATCTGATGCAATGATAACTGGCAACATATATCTCTGATTTTCATAGAAGAAGTACTGTGCGCTACATTTAGGTTAAAGTCGCCTGTCTTTAAGATATTAAAATCTATACCTGTATCAATAGCTAGATGCATAGAGTCTAAAATCAAGGCATGATGGGCATTGTCTATGTTTGGGGGTCTACAGAAAACTCCGAATAAAATATGTTTGTTTGAAAAGACAATTTCTATCCAAATGCATTCAGTTCAATTAATTTCAAGATCATCGCGTCTTTTGTACTGGATGTAATCCTTAACATAAAGTATAATACCGCCGTGGTTATCGGCACGATCTTTCCTTTCGGGATTAGCAAAAGAGTGGAGAAAGAGATTAGAAGTTAAATATGTGGGCCAAGCCAAGTTTCTGAAAAGCAGAGAATATCCAAATCCTTAAGCTCGGTGTAAATAATGTCAAATTTTTGGGCAATGCTCTGGACGTTGTAATGAACAAAAGAAAGGTTTCGAGAAAGATCAATAAACTCATTATCAGAGGAAGCCGATAATACTAAAGACGCACTGGATACCGGTCCTGGGTTTTTTATGAACATCATTCACCCGATAGTTAAGTATGAACAAGCAAGAAAAGCATTACGATGGAATAGACTACA
This sequence comes from Ruditapes philippinarum, assembly GCF_026571515.1. NCBI lineage: Eukaryota > Metazoa > Mollusca > Bivalvia > Venerida > Veneridae > Ruditapes > Ruditapes philippinarum. Next base: position 15,357 of record NW_026859603.1, on the reverse strand, counting down.
ATGGACGAAAAGATCAAGTTGGAGTGCTGTTTCTTAAGCCCCTGTCACACTAGGACGGCGTTCTCACGGCGTCCAAAGAAATTTCAGCACGCCGAGGTGAGCGCAGTAAGATCGCAAACATCGCCGTAGCATCGCCGCAGCATCGCAGTGGCATCGCATGGAACGCCGACTGACGGCGCGCATTTTGAACATGCTCAAAACAAACGCCGTCACTCGGAGTTCTGATAAGAGCGCTGTGGGATCGCGGTAAGGACGCCGTAGCAACTCAATAGCATCTCCTACAACGCAATAGGAGCGCCGTGAAAGCACAGAACGATCGCCGAATGAACGAACGCCTTTGTTAGCCATGGCGCTTGCACGGAGATGGTGCGGCGTCTCTATCGCGCCTATACTGCGTGTGTACGGCGCATGCACGAAGCTGTATTTTTTTCTCAAAAGCTCTTACAACGTCTTAACGGCACTGTCACGACGACCATTGCGCTTTTAAGGCGATTCTACTGCGTTCATCTGATATTGCAGAATACAGTACAGTAGAATCCCTACTTAAGACCACTTCGGAATTAAGATCACCCCTATATTGAGACTTATATTCAAAAGAACGAGATTTCCTGTTATTTATGTTAATGGTAGCATGGTCCACACTTAAGACCACACCACTTATCCACTTTTAAGACCACCAGTTTCAGTTCCAATGCATTGTTTTATTTATCTAATCCCACTATTGAGACCACTGATATTCCAGTCAATACCTATTTAGATCACAAGTTTATTGGTATACATCTGCTTGAATTCTCTAAAGCATGACACTTGCTGAAACAGGTCTTGCAACTTTTATGATAAGAAAATTGTATAAAGCTTCAGAGTGGTTTAATGTTAATTTCTGCAAATTGTTTTGAAGGTTATAATATAATTGTTTAAAAACATGTTTACACATTAAATTTCAAATAGTGTGGTCATGAAATATATATACCTTGATAATTATAGCCATAATTAAGACCATCGGCAATTACGATCACTGTGACTTTAGACTAGTCCTTTTGGAAGTCCTAATAGAGGGTTTCCACTGTTTATATATAAAACGTGTTTGCAAGTAAATGTCCTTTTAACAATGGATGAAGAACGGCAAGCTGGAATATTGCTAGTTTGCGTGCAGTTGCAGCAGGTACACGACTATTCAGAATCAGTGATATCTAGTACATTGTATACGAAACACGATATATACGCAGTGTGAACGCCGTGAGAGCTCCGTGTAAGCTCCGTGAAAGCGCAGTGGAAGTGCAAAGAACGCAGTAGAAGCGCAGTCCGAACGCAGACAATCGCCAATCAAAACGCCGTTGGAACGCATTATAACGCCGTGGAAGCTCCGTAGCGACGTCATGGTCTCCGTGAAGACGCCGTGAAGTCTCAACGTCATCAAAAATATCAGATTTTTCTTGCGGCGCTGTGTTAAATTTAACAACGCCGTGCAAACGCAGTAAAAGCGCAGTCTAGTGTGACAGGGCCTTTACTAGTTGGATGTTTGCGACGAGTAAGTGGTAAAGATGTATTTCTGAAAGTTAAATCATGAGCGGAGATACTAAACCTAATAAATATTGGAATATAGCTGAGACATGTGAATGTGAATAATAGTGATTGTAGAAGTAGAAATCTAAACTTGAAGCCGATACGAAATGCTCTCTTTGTAGTTGGCGGTGTCTGTCTTTTCTGTTTCATGTGATTTCGGACAACAAAAATAGAAATTTATCAGCAGCCAACACAACAGAGAGAGAGGTATAGAATCACGAAATGATATAATCAAGCATGTTATTAAATACTCAGACAATTTTATGTTCATCCTTAAGAAACAAAGAAGGGAGAGAAGAGCAAAAATAGAAATGAAAACATGTTATATTGCGATGTTAATTGGAAATTGATTATTGTCATAATAATGAGAATAACAAAAATCTGAAAAAGGAAATAAATTGAAAACATACTTGGTTGGGCGGATAGTTTGTCTGTTGTACTAAATTTTGATAGAATGATAAACGTTTAGATTATTTTAAGTGAAAAAGATTTGCTTATGCGATCAAAGGAGATATGAGTTACGTATTTACGCATGTTTTTTAATCTTAAAATCTATTCCAAGAATAATAAGACAGAATATAGATACTAGTTCATAATAACATTAATGTAAAAAAGCGTGAAGGGCGAATAATTTTTTAAGTAGGTTGTAAGCTAATGTACTAAATATAATTTTGTTAAGGATATTGAAAAAAGAAAAATAAAGGATTCGTACATATAACATATTGTCATGAACGACATATAAATATAAGTATATCAACTTATCAAACGTGGTCATGTCTACATTAACTTATATCGTCACCATGTGATATAACATAAAACATCGGCAAATGGAAGATAATTGTACAATATCAATATCATATCATACATACACAATAATATAAACCTTAGATATAGATTATAGAATTAACTGACGTCATACATGAGATTTATAGCAAAAGGTGAATTTTCTTCGTTTTTTTATTGAATTATTGACGATGTGTTTAGATATACTATACTCTTTGATACTAGAAAATATTATTAATTGCTACACAGTCCTTCTGGTAAATATAAAATAAACATTTTGAACAGCAATAAAAGCAAATCAACGTTCATACAATAACAATGTATGCATAATATATGGTGGGTGATTTGGAACACTTTCGTGTGTCTTGATATCACTAGCGACAGCACGACAAAGCGACAAATGACGCGTTGTCCACTGCCGTCTTGTCGTCCTGTCGCAAACGATGCACACCAAACAGTGCGCTGTCATGCGGCGTGTTGTCGCGAAGACACATTGGCGCTCGGCTTAGATCGTAGGATTGGCTATTTGTATATATAGAAGCCAAGCGACAGGACTACATCGCAACAACGCACCGCACGACAACGAGCAGTTTGGCGTGCTTCGCTAGCGACGGACGACAAGACAACAGTGTTGCAACGCGCAGTTTGGTGCGTTTCGCTAACGACAAGACGAAAAGGCGATAACGGTCGCTATCGACAACACAACGTGCAAAGTGTACAAAATCAGCCACCATAATTATATGTTCAAGTAAATATTTTTAGGAAAGTTACGAAAGTTTATTTGTACTTATAATTTATATAATTACAATATAATAGGTTTATTACTTTTGCAATACAATAGGTTTATTACTTCTTCAATACAATAGGTTTATTACTTCTTCAATTCAATAGGTTTATTACTTTTTCAATACAATACGTTTTTTTCTTTTCAATTCAATAGGTTTTTAATTTTTTAATTCAATATATTTGTTACTTTTACAATTCAATACATTTATTACTTTTTCAATTCAATATATTTATTACTTTTTCAATTCAATATATTTATTACTTTTTCAATTCAATAGGTTTATTACTTTTTCAATTCAATAGGTTTATTCCTTTTTTCAATACAATAGGTTTATTATTTTTTTCAATTCAACAGGCTTATTATCTTTTGAATACAATAGGTTTATTACTTTTTCAATTCAATATATTTATTACTTTTTCAATACAATAGGTTTATTACTTTTTCAATTCAATAGGTTTATTACTTTTCAAATACAATAGGTTTATTACTTTTTCAATTCAATAGGTTTATTACTTTTCTCATACAATAGGTTTATTATTTTTTCAATTCAACAGGCTTATTATTTTTTGAATACAATAGGTTTATTACTTTTTCAATTCAATATATTTATTACTTTTTCAATACAATAGGTTTTTTACTTTTTCAATTCAATAGGTTTATTTCTTTTTCAATTCAATAGGTTTATTACTTTTTCAATTCAATAGGTTTTTTACTTTTTCAATTCAATAGGTTTATTACTTTTCCAATACAATAGGTTTATTACTTTTTTTAATACGTACAATAGGTTTATTACTTTTTCAATACAATTAGTTTATACTTCTTCAATAAATATATTTATTACTTTTCAATAGAATAGGTTTATTACAAAAGGTTTGTTATTTTTTCAATACATTAGGTTTATTATTTTTCTAAATACATGTAATTTCTTTACTAATATTTAATTTCTTATTGTTATCGTTCTTTGTCGAGTGAAGAAATAATTTAGGAGACTTATTTAAAAAGACATGCCCGGTACTATTTTGATCGTATAACTTTAAAAAGAAATAGTAATTTATATTTGACTTTGTTTGTGTTGTACATATCTCAATGCATTTGATACAACAATGCTATTTATAGTAAAAGAAAGCGTGGTCATTTTACTGTTGGAATATGGGATTTCCATTGAAACCGCCCGTTTACAAAAATCTAACACGTAAATATATATTTTTCTTTTTGAATTCACAATGAAATTTTACCTTACATATAAAAAAAATAGAAAATTCTATGAAAGAAAGTGTTCAATACAGCATCAACATATAAAGTTACAATGTATAAAATCATGTTTGTTGTGTTCATTGAGCTGCCTTGTACCTTTTTTCTATTTTTAGCTCACCTGAGCATGCTCAGGGTGAGCTTTTGGGATCGATGATTGTCCGTCGTCTGTCGTCCGTCGTCCGTTCACATTTAGTTGTTTACACTCTAGAGGTCACATTTTTGCCTCAATCATCATCAAACTTGGTCAGGATGTTTGTCTAGGTGATAGCTCGGATGAGTTCGAACATGGGTCATCTCGGATGAAAAAGTAGGACACCGGAGCTAAATATAGAAAAACCTTGTTAACACTCTAGCGGTCACATTTTTGTCTCAATCATCGTCAAACTTGGTCAGGATGCTTGTCTAGGTGCTTGTCTAGGTGATAGCTCGGATGACTTCGAACATGGGTCATCGCGGATGAAAAAGTAGGTCACCGGAGCTAAAAATAGAAAAAACTTGTTAACACTCTAGCGGTCACATTTTTATATCAATCATCATCAAACTTGGTCAGAATGCTTGTCTAGGTAATAGCTTAGATGAGTTCGAACATGGGTCATCCTGGATGAAAAACTAGGTCACCGGAGCTAAAAATAGAAAAACCTTATTAACACTCTAGCGGTCACATATTTGCCTCAATCATCATCAAACTTGGTCAGGATGCTTGTATAGGTGATAGCTTGGATGAATTCGAACATGGGTCATCTCTGATGAAAAAGTAGGTCACCGGAGCTAAAAATAGAAAAACCTTGTTAACACTCTAGCGTCACATTTTTGCCTCAATCATCATCAATTTTGGTCAGGATGCTTGTCTAGGTGATAGCTTGGATGAGTTCGAACATGGGTCATCTCAGATGAAAATGAAAAACTAGGTCACAGGAGCTAAAAATAGAAAAATCTTGTTAACACTCTAGCGGTCACATTTTCGATACAAGTGTCATCAAACTTGGTCAGAATGCTTGTCTAGGTACTTGCTCGGATGAGTTTGAGCATAGGTAATCTCGGATGAAAAACTAGGTCACCGGAGCTAAAAATAGAAAAACCTTGTTAACACTCGAGTGGTCACAATTTTCACTCAATTGTCATCAAACTTGGTCAGGAAACTTGTCTAGGTCATTGCTGGGATTAAATAGAACATTGGTCATCTCGGATGAAAAACTAGGTCACAGGAGCTAAAAATAGAAAAACACTAGTGGCTACTGTTGTGATCCAAATATCCTGTAAATTGGTCTGAAAGTCAAGTTTGAACATGGGTCATCTTGGATGAAAAACTAGGTCACACCGCCCAAATATGGAAAACCTTGTTAACATTCAAGTGGTCACATTTTCGACTCAATTATCATCAAACTCGGTCAGGATGCTTGTCTATGTAATTGCTCGGATGAGTTCGAAATCACATGTGAAACTAGGTTACCGGAGCTAAAAATAGAAAAATCTTGTTAACACTCTAGTTGCTACTGTTTTGATCCAAGTATCCTGGAAATTGGTCTGAAAGTTTGTTTTGATGATTTCTAGGTCAAGTTTGAATATGGGTCAGCTGGGTAAGAAACTAGGTCACACTGCTCAAATATGGATAATTCTTGTTAACACTGTAGTGGTCACATTTTTGACTCACCTGTCATGAGACTTGGTCAGAATTCTTATCTAGGTAATTGTTTGGATGAGTTTGATGGGTCAGGTGAGCGATCTAGGGCCATCATGGCCCTCTTGTTTATTAGAAAGTGTGGCTATTTTGACAGTTTTGAGATATACGGTTACCACGGACACTGATATTTTACAAAACATCCATTACGTCAACATATATCTTTTATTTTATTTTTGAATTCACCATTAACTTTTACCCTTCAGACTAAACAATTAGAAAATTCTATGAAAATTCGTCTCGAAAGGGCGTAATTTAGTACTGAATTTGGCAGGTCTTAAATTTCGCTGGTCTGTCAAGCGATAATTATCCCTTTTTCTAGAGACCAGGGACACTTATTATTACTCGAAAATTAGCGTTTAAGTTTTCGTATGTTGTTTATTCTTCATGCGATAATTATTGCGTTGAATGGATCTTATTATCGCACGAGAGACTAGCGAAATTTAATACATCAAATTAATCTATTTCAAATTTCGACATTTACACGGGGAAGGAACTGTTACACGAAGGATGTAGTTCTTATGATAACTTGTCAAGGAGTTCTTGTGATAACTGTCACGGAGTTCGTCGGAAAACTATTGTAAAACTACTGCAAAACACTCGTTAAAAATGGTAATTTTTATCTTTAAAAAGTGAGTTTTAAACCCAATAATTTGGTGTTTGTTAAACTTGTGATTAAAATTTTAAACAACATAATGGTACGTGTATGAACATAAAGAAGTCAATATCTATCGGTTGTTTGAATAGTTTAATAAAGAACAACATGCAAATCATTTTTGTCATGGACAGGTTAAAAAGTCAATGTACTTCCATACAATGGCACATAAAGCATGCACCACAATTATTGACAACTTTGACAATTTTAAGTATGAAAGTTATCCTGTGTACGTATTTTTTTACCTAAAATAACAACATTAAATAAATTAGAAAACAATGATGTATGCATTCATTTCTTATTGAAGAATTCAACTTACACATTATAGAAAATATATTTCTATTTACCTCCCTTTATGAAAAGAAAATTCGGTATTATTGTTACAAATAATGCATTTCGGAACATATAATATTGATAAATCTTCATCTGAGCACTACATTATGATATAAAACCATAGAAAAAAAATGATTTCAGGATATTTAAATGACGTTAAAACAATAACAATTATACAAGAAGGAATCACAGACAGTAAAATCCCTCGCCGAAAAGGAGGAAATACATTTCATAGGGGAACCCTTACATACATGTAAAAATCCAAGTAATGACACATAAAACTAATGAAAATTAATGAAAAGTTATACCCTAGACATAATAAATCATGACAAAAACAACACTCCCATGAAACAAAAAACAAAGAAAAAACAACAAATAAGCATTAAGTGAACACTTCTGGTCCTTATGCTCCGCTATTCACTTCTATTAAACATGTTCGATATAAAGTTTCAAGTTTATATCTCAAGTACCTTTAGAGGTATGGTCCTTGCAAACTAATCATAGTGAAAACAAAAAGCAATAACTCCAAAACTGGAGAGTTGTCATTTTTGTTGCGGTATTTTACTTTATTGTTATCTATCCTCCAGTGAAGTTTCAGATAAATTGATCCTTTATGACACATTGTCCAAAAATTAACGCAAAAACTGAACAAAATACAATAGCTTCAAGGAGCTATTATTCTTGTTTTTTCTTGAGCATTCCTCCTCACTGAAATACGAGGGTTATTCAAAAAGTCATAGGACTGGGAGTCTTGCATATTCAAATTTCATTAAATTTAGAATATTTTCATATGTACAGTGATCGTAAAATGTTTTCTACAATTCAAACATATTTTTTTAATCTATTGTGCTAAACGCGTTTTTCCTTTGCTATTGAATAACCATGGTAACACACACCTGGCACAGCACATAAATATAGTTTTCCCTGTATTCCATCAAAATACATGAAATGGCCTAATTATTAAGTTTTGAACAGCAACGGTCATAGCGTTAGTTGTAGAAATATGACATTTGTTAACACACTGAAAATGTGTGCCATCGTTAAATTTTGCCAACAGATTGACTATAATCATTCAGATACACACAAAATGGTAAAATTAACAAAGGACAATTAACCTGCCATCAGGACACTCGTTATCAGCTGGCACAAGCAATTCAAAACTACGAATGCAAGATCACTAACGGGAAAGGGCGGCAAGGATGAAAGCTGAAAATTGACTGGACGTTATTGACGTTAATTTCAAAAGCGCTACAAAAGAATCCACGGTAAACGATACGCGAACTGTTTCTCGTTGTTTCTCGTTGTTTGTATCTTCTTCGGGTTACTTATTATGTTTTAACGAAATGATTGTAAAGAAGACATTTGTTATAAACACTTTTTTGTATTTAACTAGATATACGTGTCATTTGAAAATTTTACAGAATTTTTATTTGTTAATATTTTGTATTGAAATTTTCACTGTATATAGAGAACATGTTCCGATATTTGTTTCGTGTAAAATTGTGTACGTAAATTAAAAAATGTTAACAGTAGAGCTGCAGTCCTATTACTTTTTGAACAACCCTCGTATATCCACAGTTGGTATCTTAAATATTTGCTCCAGCTATGCCTTGCCAAGATGTCCTGCCATGTGCTTCCTTACGTTGCAATGTGGTTTATACCATTTCCCATACTGGCCACAAACACAAATACTTTCTGCAAAACAAAACGTTATCATATTTTTAAAATGTATAATCAATTTGTTTCTTATTTCATCGACTCTATTTAACGAGCAATTTTTTAACAGAACCTATTTTTTTTCTTATTCTTAGGCCGATAACTGATCCTCTCAGAAGACATATTTACAAGACTGTTATGATAAAATATGTCACAACTTTAGTGATCTAAATATTAAATATTAGTATCGTATTTTCAAAATGCTGTTTCATTGAATTCTAACTGAATAAATGAACTTGAATATAAAGATATTTTGAAAAAAATCTTAACACAGAAATGTGCTTTCAAAATTTGTATATATTTAGGTCCGAGTGGGAGCATCTCTGAAATCGAATCCGAGTGGGAGCATTTTCCATTTTTATAAGAAGAATTTAGAAAAACTGACTTCTGAATAGAAACATTTGAAACTAATCTGGAAAAATGGGTAAACGTGACTCGGTTTATGTTCCGGTACGTTAAATGTAATTTTCAAGAAGGTTTTCAACCTTATTTCTTATATGTTTCGAGAAAAGTTCGAGTGGGAGCATTCAGAGAAAAACACTTATCCCGTTTTCAGGCCTAAACCAGGCAATAAATCTATAATTTTTTTACAATCTTTTGAAGCACTACAGCTATTCTTTGGTGCGCTACATGATTGTTTAATACTCTTACGTTTTCTTATAATAAAATTGTATTTTACCTTCGAGTCGACGAAAAAATGGTCCGAGTGGGAGAATTCAGCGGGTGCGCTATGACGTAGTATCCTACCATTGACTTTTAACCGTGGGTTAATCAGATTACCATTGTGTCATCTTCCAATTGCGTATCCTTTATCGTGTTGTACAATCATAGCATCTACAAAACAGTCAAACGCTTTTACGTAATTTGTTTTTTCATAGCGTGAGTGAGTGAGTTAAAAGTGGGCTATAGAAGAGCTAAGTCAAGATATTGCAACCTCACGCTTTGCAGACGCTCTGCCGCAGTCAATTTGTTAAATGTGAGATCAAGAAGAGCTATGTCACGATATTGCAACCTCAAGCTTTGCAGACGCTCTGCCGCAGTCAATTTGTTAAATGTGAGATCAAGAAGAGCTATGTCACGATATTGCAACCTCAAGCTTTGCAGACGCTCTGCCACAGTCACTTTGTTAAAAGTGAGGTCAAGAAGAGCTATGTCAAGATATTGCAACCTCACGCTTTGCAGACGCTCGGCCGCAGTCACTCATTTCTTTTGAAATAATTTTAGTCATCAACTTCTCTTTATCTTGACATAACACGGACCTCATGCGATATAAAGAACGCAAGGTATTTATAACGAGAACTAATCTATATATCCATATACAGACTTCGCAATTACAATATATCGTATCGTTTTGTATAACCATGTAGAACAATTTTAGGCCCCATTGAATATCAATCGTTTTGTTGTTAAAGTTGCAGAATTTTACGGATGCTGGTTATATCCTACCTACTACTATTTCATTGTTTCAAGTTACCATGACAAATAACATTTATATTAGCAGATTGCTTATTATACTTTCACAAAAGTGGTACGACAGTTGTGACAGCTGTACTCTATAAATGAGCAAGTTATAATATTAGTCATAATACACAATCTCCAATCGTTGAAATGCGAATTATCCGAATTACATGAATTTATTATCAATAGCGTTCAATTCTATCCTTATATCGTAAACAGGTTCATGACAGTGAAATGTACCGGATATGCTTACGTGTGAGTGAATAATGTAAAACAACATAATAAAGATTGGAGTCAGACAATAAGGTAAGCTATATCATTTATTCTAGATATATTAATAAAATATTTCTCAATATTTTATTTCCTATAATGTCTTAAATTGTATACATGTATTGATCTACTGTTGGTATCAATTGAGATACGTCAACACTTCAATTCTCAGCTTTATAAGCAGACAAAAGCCTCCTCTTGTATAGAGACATTGAGTTCGTGTAAGCTAACTGGATAAGTGCCTGAAATAATGCACGATTCGACACCTAAGGTATTCCTCAACCAGAAAAGCTGGAAAGTTGTCGTTGACCTTTCAAGAATCGTTGTGAGTTAAGACCAAATGCAAACTCAAATGAACACAAACCTTGCGAGATACTGACACACGACTTTGAGGGCTACCAATTTGAAGTCATGATATGAACTTCACAACAAAAGAAGCTCCGATGTCACCCTTAAGATGGATGCATAGTTATAAATGACTTGACCCATTTTATATTAAAAAGATATACATGTATTTATCGTACTGAATAGATTAACACACACATATAAAATGAATACAAATTCATCAAGATATTAGCAATATTTAGGGAGACTATCTAGATACTACTATTATACGTGTAATATAGCACCCGTTTTAATTTTTTTATCTATACATAAACGCAAATTTACGCCTTAACCACTGGAGCTTGAAGTATGTAGAAGAGCGTATTAAATACGAAATCTTTTCATCACATCAGAATTTAACAAGGCGGAAAACTTGATCGTAACAAAAGTATTGATATATAATTTGTGATGGTAAGTTATCATAAGGAATCGTGTTTGAATATCATGTCATGCTTTTCTTATAAAATATCTAGATGTTCCTTTATTACAATGTCTACGAACGACGTTTATAAATGTTAGTATCAACAACGAATGTTAAATTCGCTTTATCTCAATTTAATATGACTGAAAAAACTAGACCTATTTAAACTCGCACACGATCTTGACACACAATATGACTAGATAGCACAGTATTTAATTTTGATAAAAGTTATAAAGGTATGTATGTCATTTTATGTATACAATGGGCTATATTAATATTCAGCATGTACCATAGAACAATATAGGACCTTCAAAAGTATTTATAAATGTTTATGTTTTTTTATAACCGATATTAAAATTTAACCGGCTTATTTAAATCACCCTGCCGCGCAAGAAAAAAAATCAAAAGTATTCATAAATGTTTCTGTTTTTTATAACCGATATTAAAAGTTAACCGGCTTATTTAAATCACTCTGCCTAACAAGGAAAAAAAATCAAAAGTATTTATAAATGATTCTGTTTTTTTTGTAACCGATTCTCAAATTTTTGTGTGCGATATTTGATACTTGCATCAATCAGTTAGGGCTTTACAGAAGACAGATATAGCTATATTTTTTGTAATTGTTTAACGTAAATAGTTTTCTTTAATCATTTATAGATATGGGATTATCATGGCAACTGCAGGTTGTTTGTTGCCAAGCGACGAAAAGTCAGACAACTTTCGTCTTCTATCCTTGATCATTGACGGTGGCACTTATGTTCTACGATACAGGTTTGATCAGGCCTTTCCACCGAGTCAACTGCAGAATAAACTGAACGACCTTAACACCCGAGGAAAACTCAACACTCTGAGGACAAGGAAAATAATAAACAACGATCAATGGAAGTTACTATTTCCCTATATCAATCAACCACACTCAAAGAATTTTGACATATCCCTCCTGGCCTGCTTGCTTAGATATATATGCGGGCTTGACGAATCAGCTGCAGCATGGTCAGGCATCCCTCCCTCCTTCGATATTTCAACAGAAGCAGATATATCAAGACTAAGGCAGTATAGAAACAAAGTAATTCTTTATAATTGATATTTCTTAAAGGTCGGAGCTATGTTTTAATATGATAACAATCACAATGTACATATATCTTGGAATAATCATGCTTGTTATGTTTATTTACACATGCACTTTTAATTGCTTTGCAGCAATTGTACTGTAACATTTCCTTGTACAAATCAGGTCATGATCCTTTCATTACTGTTTATCTGAAACCTTTATTTTATTTGCTTTTACCTAAAGACAGGTTTCTGAAATGTCAAAATCCTTATACTTAATATTTATGTAATAATATTATCATGTTATATTAAATCTGTGTTTCTTTTTTGTTTACATTCAAGGTATCACATGCTCATACCCTATCGCTGGCAAAACAAGATTTTCAACGTGATTGGCATGAAATGGAACAGGTGACTTTATTCATTCCATTAATTTATTCGTATTTTGCATATTGTTCTGTTCTAAGTGGCCCAATTTGATTTATGTAGGAGTTTCAAATTTTATGTTTTTAAGATTTTGGACCTTTATTGATAGTCATATTTGTTTTTCATTGTTTAAAATACATGACTTTTCATGGTCCAATGCAAAATACAATAATACATACTTTTAAGCATGAGTAAAATATATTGATGACAATAATGAATCAAAAGCCATTAAAGTTAGGGATTAAAGAAACATTATATCAACAAAAATAAAATCAATGAGTTTGAAAGAAATTTTAATGGTACATGTATTGGATACTTATTATATAATAATAAGATAAAAGACATACCTGGAAATATAGTCATTTTACCAGAATGACACACAGTTGTTGTCATTGATGCCCAGGCAGAGTAATGAAATATCCAGGCAAGGCATAAAATCTTTTGTGAACTGATAGATATGAATTGTCAATGAAAAACAAGATAAATCAATCTTTTTATATGATGCAATGTTTGTTTATATGATAACAACATGTTGCTATGATATATTCTGATTTAAAAGGATAATTATGAAAATGCGGAGATATTGATATGAAAATGTAATGCGCCGAGCATCATCTATAAAAAGAACAAAACATTTAACATCTGATTTACTTTATGTATGTAATGGATTTGTGATGCTTTGTTCAAGTCTGCATGTCTTTGAAACAGTATATTTCAAATACAAAAAACATGGTACCAACAGAATAGCTACTGGTCAAATAAAGTATGTAAAATTACTGACTCATGTGACTTTTCACAACGCGTTTTGATGATTTACAGGTTATTCTTCGCCTTGGTAGTGGATGTCCTAATTTACATCAATGCATACAGACCCTCAAGAACAGTAGCTTAGATCCATCAAAAGAAAAAGAATATGAAACAACAGTCAAAGAATGGGAAAAGATGGATGAAAATATCAGATATGACATTGATGTAATGAAGGGAAATATCAATCACCAGGGCACGTGTATAGAACATCTGGAAAGAAAACAGGAAGTTAACACGAGTGGACTGGACATGGTCAAATTATGTTTAGAAGACAACGCTGAAAAATTGTCAAACATAGAGACGAAACATAAAGAAGTCGAGGCATTGACCAGAAAACACCAAGAAGGTATATATACTAACCGTTTATAAAAGTTAACAATCAGCTTATTCATGTTCAAGTACTATACAAATTAGCCTCATTATTTTGTGTTTACTAAATATTTACAATTTTTCCAACCTACTTTGTAAAGAATAATTGAGATTTTTATGCCCATAAATAGCAGTTGATGTTCTTTCGTTTGTCAATTCAGTTCAGAATGAAATTCGATCGTCTGTGATTTTATTTCAGTAACTTAAATTTTCTGCTTACAAACTTCTAAAGTATACCGGTATTACCTAATGGAGACGGCACTGCTACACAATAATGATCCATCATTGTTTAACTATTCGCTACTATAAACACATTATTTATTAATTTGTGTTACAAGTCCTGAAAGTGCGGAAGAGTGACATTAAATTCCATTACAATTATAATTCCCAAACATACATAAACAAGAAATATCTTTTTAAAAAATACTCGGTCGAAGTAAAAATGACTTACTTGCATGTTATTTCTAAATTTTCGATACATATAGAAATGTAATGTAGCAAAGCTTACATAACAATGACGTAATAATTTCTTGTAGGTGAGAAAATAAAACCAAATATTTTGTTAACATAGAAATTATATTATAAACATATTGATATTGATGTCTCTTCAAAGTAGGACAACTTTTAATTTAAGTATTTATTTAAGTGTTCTTATTACTTGATTTTACGTGTGACTTTATAAATTGCATATGCAATATTGACAGTATTATTAAAAGAATTACGTATGAAGTATTGCAGATAGAAACAATAGGATAATAAATTCTGGAATTATAAACATTATATCAAGTGAACACATCAACTTATTGAACATTATAACTAGCGGGTACCTGATAAGTTCTTGTATTTTGGTGTGTTTTCGATATCTTTATGTAAACTTAGTAAACTTACAGGATAATGAACGTAATTGGTGGTCTCGTTAATTTGAACAATATCTGTAACTCAATAAGTTATTGCATAAAATAAACTTAGTCGGTTATAATGTAAAATAAACTGTTCCCTAGAAAATATAATGTGATCTAAAAGTAATGTTTATGGGAGGAAATAATTATTATTACGATAATATTTTAGCAATTTAACTAGAAAGTTAAAGAATCTTTCACATTTTATTTTAGAACTACCTTTCACGTTTTATCTTATAATGGTAAGATCTATTCTTTGCTGTAAGTTTTACAGGAAGTCAAAATGAATTCAGATGGCATCCGGCAAAAAAGAAAAGAAATGGCATTTTGATTACAAAAATTATGAAAGTATCTATAGTTCATAAACTAATTTTAATTGTGTGATAACAAGTTTGTTGTTTTATTTTTATTCTAGTACTGACTAAATCACCATGTGAGCAAAAAAGCTATATTATAAACGGTAAGTATTTATCTTTGATCATCAAATTAGCATTACCCTGTGTC
>NW_026859602.1:0-12780 GCF_026571515.1 Ruditapes philippinarum | reverse complement strand
ATTTTTTATTTTTCTTAAGCAATTCTTTATTTATATTTTTCGGACCTTGACCAATATATTTTATGTAAGCAAATCAATCGTTGAAGGACTTTTCATGTTGAGATCAATAAAATGAAAAGTATGTTGTATATTTGTTTTAAATTATATTGCATATCACATAACAAAATCAAGCTAGCATAAAGAAAAAAACATACTAAATGCATATTTTTTCTCAAGATTTTAAAATGTGGCACACACATGAATACATATATATGTATGTAGTAAAATTGAATTTTGTAATGGCCTATTTTTTAATATTAACTTTCTCTTGTAGCGCAAAAACACAAACAGAACCTAAACAGGCTGATTCGATACTACATGGCTCCAAATGAAAACTTTAACCAGACCTTTATCTGTCTTGATGACGTAAAAAATTCAGATGCTGCCGTCACAAATGAAGTCGTCTGCAAGATCGCATATGAATTGATCAAGGCTTTGTGTGTGCTTCATGTCAATTCGCTTAGAGTCCTCAAGCTACATACCACAGTGTATACAAATGTAGAGAATGGAAAGGTGAGTTTATAAGAGTCTTGTGTTAACCCATTTGCAATTTTTTGCTCGCTTTGTATATCGATTGAATAGCCATCACTCACAATTAAAAACCGTGCACAATTAAGAGGCTTTCATGTTAACAGTTCTCAATTTAACATCCGAACATCTCTCAAATTGATAAAGTTTTTTAATTGCAAACTCATATGCTGAACCATAAGCACCCACTTGGTCTAAAATTGTACATCTGCATTACAAGTAGGTATAGTCATAATTAAGGTTACAGCGGGCGTGTAAGCAAATAAGTAATAACCAATCTTTTTAAGATATGCATTGGTCAATCCTGTAACAATGTGCATAAACCTCATAAGACATCATTCTTAATACCCCAAGCTATGCTGCTCTCTGTGTCAGTGATTTTGGGCGTAGACAGTAGCTTGCATTTACGATTGCCATTCATAAACGAACTCAATCAAGCCGGGCCTGCAATGATATTTCATCAATATTTTCGAATGGGCGTTCTTTAAGGAATCAATCTCTTTTTCATACATTAGAAAGGACGTTTAAGAAAAGTATTGTTGAAGTTGGAAACAAAACGTTTCATCATTGCGTTTTCTGAAGGATGCAAATATATGGTTACTGATTATTTCAGTTAAGATTATTCTTAACGTACATTATTTTTTCAGAATGAATTCAAATTTGGTTTCTTTTTCAGCTTGTCGGCGAGATTCACCTCAGACGGGAACCCGTTGTATCATTTAGTCAAGTATCTAAGTCGGAAGATATTTATCAATATGGTGTCATTTTGCGCAGCCTTGTTTCCAAACTTTTGCTTCAGGAAAAATATAATGTCACAAGTTAAACAACACCGATAAAGAAGTGTACTGGTGGTTACAGTTTTTTGTAAAGTATTTAAAATGATAGAAATATATATTCTTTTTTTTTCATTCATGTAGATTTGACATTTAGGAATGATACATTTTATTTAGTATATTTTTTATATATCTGAAACTATTATTTTCATGCAATAATTGTTTGAATGTTTAATGTTATATTTCTCATTTAGATTAGTATATCTTTTAATTGTCTGTAAATCTAATTCCATATGTATAAAAACTTTGTTATGTAATGTCTTTTAACTCTCTTGAAAAAGATATGAAATCATATAGGAACAGTTTTCAATTGACTTGATAGATGATATAGAAAGCAAGCAAGCTCTTGGGCCAGGAGTGCCACTTTATATATATCTTCCTGAAAAAGATAGAGAATGCTACACACAAAAGCTAGTATTTCGGAGATATTCCGTTTTTCTTTGATTTTTTTTTCTGTCTTTTTTTTCTGTAAGGAAATGTATTCCCAGAGGACCAACAAACAATGGTTTCTATAGTAAAATAGCTAAACTCCGTCCCAATAAGATTAATATCATTAAGGATTTTTGTTGACGACTTCCGTAAAATCAGTCACGTGAGGTTTAAGGTTGTTATTTAAAATTTAGTCGCTCGAATACTTGTTGCTTAGGAAATTAAAAAAAAAACAACCTGAAAACATGAGTTAATAAATCCATTTAATGAAATTAAAAAAAATACTGATTAGAGTCATACGTAGTATAAACCTCGTGAGGAAACTCTTGGAACTTAATCCTGTTGTATGTCTTTACATTAAATTATCTGACTTCTATTTCTGGAACTCACTGGCGAACCAAATAACTACTAGTCAAACTGCACAAATGTGCAGACTGACCTGGGTTTTACTGATGGCAAAAGCTAGTCACTTTTGATTTCGGCAAGTTAAGAGTCACAATTTGTAAAGAAAATATGAGGGGTATTCAAACATAATGCAACTTTGTCAATATCTCGCTTTCAATCACGTTTTGCACAAACTATATATATGTATTGAATTGATGGTTGTGCAAGCTCTCAATTGATACAATACATGTGTTAATAAGTTCAGTCTTAAAAGTGATGTGGATTCAGTTAAAGATGCACCTTTTGCACGCCTTCCGAAAACTGCAACTTTGCCAAAAATGATAGAAAAAGTAAAGGATTTGAAAGCATATGATGCAAGATTTTCAACTAAGTATAAATGTAGCTAAATGCGTTAGTATCTCTGTAGAGCTCATACAATTCTCAGACGTGATTTAAAAATGAGAAGAATAGTGAGAGATTAATAATCCATATCCTTACAAAAACTTGGTCGGTTAAGAATTTCCTTACATTTGTTGAAATAGTTCCCTAAATACAACAAACCATCTTTCGCAAATATAATGACTGGCGATGAGACGTTGGTTCACTTTTATGAGCCCAAGCGAAAGATGCATAACAAAATACGGCAAACCAAAGGAAGTCGAAGACTTTTCATAGTTAAAACACCATGAGCGTCAAAAAGGTAAAGTATGTAATTTTCTTAACCAATCAAGGTCCCGCAATTCAAATTGCTGTACCAAAGGTTAAATCTGTAAATTCAAAGTCCTTCATAAATTAAAGAAATATTTCAAAAACCGTCGACCAGCAACATGTCTCCGTGGTGTCATGTTGTAGCATGATGCATATAAATGCTTCGTCACACAAAGCGGCCACTGTACGAGAATGCCTGGAACCAAAAAATAATTTTGTCGAGCTTCCTCACCACATCTTGTCCTAGTTACTTTTCCTATTTCTGAGACTCAAACAAAAGACCTTGCTAGAAGAAAATATCAAATGCGAAAGAATGTCGGTTCGGCTATTTTCCAGTGTCTGAAAAGTATCCCTCGAAAAGACAATGAGAATGCATTTAAAAATTGGATAAAAAGACCAAAAGTTTGTATATCACATGGTGGTGAGCATTTTGAAGGATTGAGATAATTTTGGCACTGTTTGTTAAGCACTTCTGAAAATTGACCCAGTTGCATTCATATTTGAACATCCTTGTAAATATGGGTTGTGTTTACTTTTTATATCATTCAAAACAACTATTAACATCATGCTTATTAGTCAGTCTTTTCAAAGATATGTCTTTGATTATTGTTAAAAATTATGTCTTTGATTAATGTTATAGTAAGTAATATTTTATTTTTTTCATAAAAATGTATTATGTGTGTGGTTAGTTATAAAGACGTACGCGTTTATTAGATGTCGATTGCAAGTTACATGTACTTTTATAAATGATTATATGTGTAATTAACTATTTATCGCACACAAGTAACACTGTTAAATTTGGCTACATTCTTGATCTTATTTGCCGATTCATCATATTTTTTCGTATCTGTGTATAGTAGATATCAAAATAAGTGTTTATCAAATTGGTTACATTTTTGAAGAATCATATGTCGGACACAAATTGCATGTTCCTTAATCATTCTTCTCTTGCTGTTTTGGCTGTGTATAATTTTCAAAAAGTGGCCAGCTAAGGATGATGATTTTTGTCGACGTCGACTTATTTGTTAGAACGTGTTTCATAGGGTCATGAAATATTACTGATAAAATTCATAATCGGTAAAATTACATAATAATCTACTGTCGTTTCTCGGGAAGAGTAACAACATAAAATGAGCAAATTATTTCGTGCATGCGCCATTCGCTTTAGAGGTGAGATACATATCTCTTTTCAACAGGCATTTTGGAGGATTTTTCAAACAAAAACATTTTAAGCAATTATAAAACTTTATACACTTTAATGTGCTTATTTTTAAATGTGTTGATTATTAAATGTAGTCATATTTTTGAAGAGTCATTGGTCGTTTACATGTTCAATGTACCTTTATCGACACTCCTCTTTTAATTGTGTATTATCTAAATATAGTGTTTATTGATGAGGATACTTCTTGATTTCTTTTTTCTTTTTTGTCCAAAACATGTCCCATGTACATGTAACTGTGCTTGTCTTTTCATACAGACAATATCAAATACCCAAACTAGTAAACCGTGAAATTTCTTAATATATAAACCTAATTTTACCGAAATCGAAATATCATATAAAATATACTTAAGCCTTATATTACTTAAATATAACTGTACTTGTATTTTTGGCATGAATTGTTGGTACTCAGTTAATTAAAATTAAAGTGATTTGGTCTACAATGGGCACATTTTCCTTTTTTTCAAATTTCGATCAAATTAATAAAAATGTATCATTTGGATATTGTTAGGAATAACAACCGTTAGGTTAATCACAATAAAAAACAATAAAACATAACAGATCACAACCATTTTAGGATCATAAACACATCAATAGTAAAGAAAAAATAATGGAACAAACACGATTTACAACAATATTAAAATGATAAACATGTATTTATGCATCAATTTACCTCTGTGAATTTACCTCTCAAATTGTGTTGTCAAAAACAACATTAAATAATTTCCATATTCTTTGATTTCATAAAAATTACATGTTTATGTTACACATAGTAAGTAATCTACCCAAAGACATAACATTAAAATATCCAGCTAAGTTTGAATTTTATCCTATTTTAGGGCCATCCCTCCCACTTTAACTTTGTATAAAACTTAGAATTTATGCGTCTATTTTTACATTTTATAACAAAACTTAGAACTTTCATTGTATTTATGAAAAACAATTTTTAAACCTTATTGAAATATTTTGAAACTTATTTCTAAAGTATACCGTAATGAGGCATTTTCCTTAGATATCTTGACACTTTTAAGACAAATCATCTAAAAGCTATGTATTTAATTGTCAAATAAATATAATTTTATAAATGTTTTAAAATATTTATACATCTTTATTATTGAAACTATATATTTGCTATAAAATCTACTTTAATGAGATTACACCCGCTTTGAAAATGAAACGGCCATTTTTAATTAAGATTAAGATTTTATTAGAAGAGCCTATGAACTTGCTTTACTATAAGTCACACACATTTTGATTCAAAGACACCTAACTAAAAACAGGAAATATAGAATGTATTATGAAATTTTGTAATTTTTGACTGCTAAGTTAAGTATTATGATCAAATGTATTCAAATCATGAAATGTTGAACAAGCATCATAAATTACATCAAATTATTCCTAGATGTTCATGAAAGTATCTAAACATTAAATAAAAAAAATGTTTCATTCGCACAGATTCAATCTTCTTTCATTATGAAAGTTTTACTTGTGTTCATACCAGAGTAAAGGCGTTTAATGTAGATATCCAAATGTCAAATGTATTGTTAAGCATGATCAAGGGCAAATAAATGTTGAATACAAGGTGGCTAGTTCGACCGATTGGTATATGCTTGGTTAATTCAAAGATTGTGATTGACATTTTTCTACAGACTAGTTATGAACACAATGTTGACTAATGAACTCCCTATCTCTCCGATGCTGAACTTATTGAATTATATCATTAACTTTTTAATTAGTAAATGGTGAAATCATGTTGTAAATAATCATACGGTGGATTTGAGAATGAAATTTACATAGAAGTCTCTGTAATTTAACACACATAATTTATATACGTTAAAGGAAAAAATATTTCAAAACAGTATATATCATAAAACTTTTTCTTTTTGAAAAGGATTGTAACCTTTTGGCAGTGATTTAATGATTCATTTGCCATACAATATACAAACATAATTCTTTTCGTTCGTGTAATATTTAACCATTCTTTTAAAATTTCAAATAAAAAATAAATCTAAAAATCTACAGGCAACAGATACACATGTATATCGCTATATACACTTTACATATACCGTTTCGATGATAAATGTGTTGACAATCCCCTAAAGTTGCGACAAAGATAAAGTCATATCATATTATTACAAACATTTAAAATATTCTCTGTTTATTGCAACTCAAGCACGCTATCTGTGGATACCATATATTATACATGTATGAATACAGAATAAGCCCGAAATTAGACAATAGTTCGCATATGACACACGTAAAGTTAGTTAAAGCAATGTCGTTGTTGTAATTGATAAGCAACAAGTCACAACAACGAAAAGATAAAAAAAATGACGCCATGCATAAACTATAACTACAGACGAATGGATTTTGGGCTTTATTTTCCTATAATCGTTTTTGTTGGGTTTAATGTCGCATAGGTCATGTGGCTATTTTCAAGCTTTACAGGTCGAAAGTGCATTATGTAAGGGACGATCGGATACCTGAATAGAGCTAGTTGGAAAACCTATTCACAAGAAAGCTTCCAAAGTCCTTTCGGAATTTGAACCCGCAACAGTGAGTGAAACATGATGTCAGATCAACGTCCAAAACCACTTGGCAACAAATGCAACTTAATTTCAATCACATGACAGTAACATACTAATAGTATAGTATCTTTGCAAAACGATATTTCTTGTTTAAATTAGAAAGTTGGTCTGAAAAATTAAATCTACACTTTATTACTATTTGTCACAAGTAGCTTAACTTTTAGTATGTATTCGATTTTCAAGAAGAAAATTAATTGGAAAATAAGATTGTCAACAATAGTACTTTCAAAATGATAGTAACGTGTTTTTTTCTTGTGTTGAAGTAACAGACTTATGTATAATTGTTCCAAAAGTGTAAATATCTAAATACAATTTACCTGCACTGAATCAAAGTCTGAATCCCAAACGCAACGCTCATTGCTTTTGAGGTTTTTCGCCACGTTTCAGAAAATTCAAATGCTGCAATAATTTTCGAAAGTAACATCTTGAATTGAACTTTTTTTTAATCCAACATCATTTCTGTCAGAACATGTGTTACAAAAATAACAAAATACGTTTTTATTAGTTTCCATAAAGAATGCAGTATAAAGCCCACAGACTCGGAACAAGAGCTGTTATATACATCACATTTTTTAAAGTCATGTTACATTGATCAATTAATGTTTTACAACGGACGGCCTCAAATTTTTTGCACGGATAGAATAGAATAGAAAAATTGTTCCTGCCCAAGAGCATTATAATGAATATTGTTAATTGCAAACTGGAAAGTATTTCTGCTGCATTGAATGCTTAAATACTAAGACACAGAATCATTTCCATTTATTACCCCATTAGTGTTACATTCGGTGCAAAACGTATTTCTGTAGGACGTCGTATACTGGGAACATTAACTGCCCATCCACAAATTTTATTGTGAATACACCTTTCTGAAGTCAAAAGGTTTTAAATTGATTTTTGACAAGTTATAAACAACTGAAGAGATAATCATTTGTTTTTAAAACAAATTGTCGTGCAGCGAACTCCTCTTCACTTGCGGCGTAAGACATTCTTTAGTTTCGTCAATGTCTTCAATGTCAGCTGGTTCACTATCACAATTACAGATATCACTGCACTCACACAAGTCAGTGTTAAAACGAAAAGACGTTTGTTTATTTATATGCGTTAGCATCTTCTCTGTATTCTCAATAATCGTAGTTGTTGAATTGCATGTCGCAGGTTTTCAGCAGAATTGATAATGTGCAGCATTTATGATGGCAATGTCTTCTATATATATGTTTGTTTAATTTTCTAACAGCGCACTGAATAACACTTCTAAATTTGTAATTACGTATAATATAGCCAAACTGCTCATATTCTGCAATGCAAATGTATATACTTCATAGTCATTTCAATCTTCGAACAATTGATTTAAAGAAAATCAATGTATCTGGGAGATAGAACTGTATAAAAGGTATAAAATAATGGTTCAATCAAATCAATTATCAATTATCAACGACAAATTTTAAATGCCTGTTCGGAGCATAGATCACAATAATCTGAAGTATCAACTACAAATCTATTTTTTATAAGTGCATATATCTCGTTTCGAGGACTGTGCACAGCGCTTACAAAGAAAATTGCTTTATTCTTAATATTTTAGTTACTAGTATTCCAGCAATAAATTTAAATAGATATTGCAATTGTTCTAAACGATTTATAGACTGTTTTGACAATTTAGCAATAAAATATCTTTATTGGCCAAAAGCATACTAAAATTACAAACTCCAAGAATAATGGTACATGCATACAATATTCTTTTTTGTACACAATTTCTACTGCATATGTTATAAGCAATTACACAAAATATTTTTCCATTGCCAGTATGCAGAATCCAATTATACTGCAAGTAAAAAGTTGTTTGCTTCTGTGTTGATTGTTTCTTCATCAACAATTAAAAGAGATAACATGATATTAATTATAATAAAACAAATGTATTTACATATCGTTTTAATTGAAACCCACATTCATTAATCTATCTGCAATACAGAAAGCATTTGCATTTTTATCATTATTAAACAAATGGTATAGCCAAGACATTTTTGATTTTCAAATAAAGTGGCTGTTGAAACAAATACTTCAATGATATGGTTATGTAAGTTTAGAACAAAGTGAAAATCTAGATCATTACCAACTCTATTTAATACATGTCATAACTAAGACCTAGCAGCATAACAATGCAGTCGATTCAGTGTTTTGTTTAAAAAAATTCGCGCCATTTTTATTTAAGATTTTTATGTGCTTCAAATGTTTGGTTGTTTCATTAAAGATATCCAGACAAAAAAAACGGTCAAAAATTTAATCTTTACTATAAAGATAGAAAAAACAACACATTATACCGAGAGCTAAATTGCATTTTAATTTATTTCAAAATATTTGTACATTGTATTTTTTATTCATTTTAATTCATTGATTAGGGTTGACATTAATAGGATATAAGCCCATCAAAGCTATATAATAGTGAACAGATGAACGTCAAATAAGTTTAGATCTTGCCAAAATTCCTTTTTATAAGTTACTTTGCATGAACGACAAATAATTCACATGGACTATTTCTTTAAAAATCCATCGGTGATTACGCGAATCGTTCAATTCATAAACAGATTGGTATAGTCTATTTATACTTTACGCATAAATATATTTTATCCTAGACATGTTTTCATATCAACTGTCTGTTGATCACCATTTTTTTCAGTCAATCATTCGAAAATATAAAATCAATAAAGCACAACTTGACATCGACAAAATGGGCACTGTATTATAACCATGTAGATTGGAAAATTAATATCGTTTATGTTTTACAATTAAATAGCTGTGTAACCTCTGATCCTTTTTCAAAATACTAAAATTCCATTATATTCAGCTCCACCGGGTTTTTGTTTTTTTTATTCCAATTTTGGGCACACTTATTTTTTAAGTGGAGGGCATACGCCGTTTTTTTTTTCTGAAGGTTCCATATAAGCTGTCGTATATACGCATTATGTTGATGTTTCTAAATTCGCAATTTCAACATTTCCATGTGTAAAAATTAAATTCTGTTAGCACAACCGTTTTATAAATATCCGGCATTATAAGAAAATACTGAAAAATAAATTAAATAGGCTACACAATTAAAAATGGTTAAAACTGGGGATAAATATATACAACTTTTTTTCTCCATTATTTTAATGATGACTATTTTTGTTGGATAGTCTCTGTTATTTGGGGAACAACTTATACCTTGCCTTTGTGATGACTTAGAAAACTGTAGTTATGTCATATTCTTTTAACGCTAGCGTCGAATGTTCTTATTAGGCAGAGAAGAATTGTGGAAAAATACAAAAAACGCTTATTTAAACAGCAATCAATAGCAGTATGATAAAAATCTTATCGAGGTTAGATAAAGCAACGGCGATTTTGTGTGCCCTATACGCAGCATTTGTTTTGACATTTTCCACGATTTAAAGGGGTTTGATCTTAATGTTTTGGTGGGAACATAGAACCCTTAATCGAGCAGGATATTAAATGGGAAGATTAGTTTTCTTAGTCAATTTAGATCGAGTTATTCAAGACATAATTGTCGAGAAAAGTTTTTATTTCAAATTATCTTTATCATTTTTTTTTTGGTGAAATGCACAGATTGTTTTAAGTCTCGTTTACAGAAACATGCATTACAGTGCGGTTAATTGACAAAATATAATTCCTTATTGCAGGAGGAGAAGAATATGATTAAATAGCCATTCCACCCCTAGACTGTACGGGTCGAAAATGTGGAATTAAATGCTATGGTGACCAACAATTATGGTAATGAATCATGACAATATCATGTTCATTTTTATTGCATACATGGCTTTACAATGCAAAACCTGGGTTTAGATCTTTATCTTGAACAAATTGATAATTCAGTCATATTTCAGTATTACATGTGACTACATTTACTTATAAAACAGCCTGATGTTTTAAAGGTAAAATTAAGAATGCTTAATTAATAAATTATGGTAGATAGAAAGGGGTTAAATAGAAATTGATAAACATTTGCACACATGAAATTTAATGCAAAATAAGTTGCATATGATAAAGATACTAGATAATAATATAAAATTATGAATCCATAATAATAATGATTAATTGATAATAATAATAATAATAATAATAATAATAATAATAATAATAATAATGATGATAATAATAATAATAATTATAATAATTATAATAATTATAATAATGATAACAATAAATTAATAATAATGATAATAAATTAATAATAATGATAAAAATAATAATTATGATAATAATAATAATAATAATATAAATAATAATAATAATAATAATAATAATAATAATAATAATATAATAATTATTATTATTATTATTATTATTATTAATAGTACTTTATGCTTTTCAGTGGATTACTGATTTATCCATGAAAATTATATTTGATAATTTCACAGTGAAAACTATCAAAATATAATTTTACACTTTTTAATGGTGAAACTACTTTTTCAGGTTTTCTCCATGTGGTACCTAAATTTTTATTTTTGCTGACAATTCTGACAATGCAGAACTGCCTTTGATGATATTTGGGCATATTAAAGTATCCTACGAGTAATTACTGTCGTATGCTTTATGAATACTTGAAAAGCAATGTCAACCATCATCCCGAAGCATAAGTAAACAACCCAGCGTTCGTAAGGCTTCAACAACTAAGTTTTCCAAATTCCTAGCCGCTTTTTGAATGTTTACACATCTGTCAACAATTATTTATTGTCTGTTACAATCCTCAAATAAGTTTTATTTCATTTAAAAAGGTGTATGACTCACAAATGATATCCTCAGAATCAAACACAATTACTTTTCTCCTGTGAAATACACAACTTTTGAAAATGGCGGCCGCTTACATTAAACAAAGCCAGGTCTTATATAAATAAGCAGTAAGAAACAGAAATATGGATGGATGGTTGGACTTTATTTTGCCTACTTGAATTGTTTGTTTTTATTATTAAAACAAACAATCATTCATATTTTTTTAATAAAATGAATAATATCCTCGCCATTTAACGTGATTGTCGAACTTATTTTTCAGTCCAAGACTGCTTGATATAATGAAAAATTCGACTAAATGAGGTTCTCAATGGGAAAAAACGATTTTAATAATTACGTAAATATTAAGGAAATTTCGTTTTAACTTCTTTTGAAGCATAAAATAAAAAGAAAATTTCATTGTTTGTGTGTAAGATGAAATTTTATTTCATCGACAGGGCTTTAAAAACAGTTTTCTCACTCGTGGCAAATATTGGTAAATAGTCAAAAAAAAAGTTTATACATCGTTAAAAACAATATCTATTAAAAATAATTGTTGCAATAACTAAAATATGAAGGATAGAGTAACTTGATTAGTAAGCGCTGTGCACAGTCCTCGAAACAAGATCTATGCACTTATGAAATAGATTTGAAGTTGATACTTCAAATTATTCTGAGCTATGCTCTGAACAGGCATGTTACATTTCGTCGTTGATAATTGATTTGATTCAACAATTACTTTATACATTTTCTATAGTTCTATCTTACAGTAAAAATTAAGCATGTAGCGCAATATACAAATTATTTAACAAACATTGTTGTTCTTTAAAACAAACATTTGAAGAGAGAAATGACTTTGAAGTATATGCATTTGCATGTCCGAATATGAGCAGTGTCTATATTATACGTATTGACAAATTAAGGAGTGTCATGCAGTGGGCTGTTAGAAAATGAAACACATTTAGATATAGAAAACATTGCCATCATAAATGCTGCTCATCATCAATTCTACTTAACACCTGCGACATGTAATTCAACACCTACGATTATTGAGGATACAGAGAAGATGCTATCGCATATAAGTGAACAAATGTCTTGTGTTTTTTTACACGACCATGTGACTTGTGTGAGTGCAGTGAAAGCTGTTGTTATATGAACCAACTAACATTGAAGACATTGACGAAACTAAAGAATGTCTTACGCCGCAGGTTAAGAGTAGGTGGCTGCACCATAACTTGTTTCCACAAAACATTAACTATTTTTTCAGGTGTTTATAACTTGTCATAATTTATTCAAA
>NW_026859601.1:0-24862 GCF_026571515.1 Ruditapes philippinarum | reverse complement strand
ATGCTTCAAAATATAATTAAAAGAATATAATATATCATTAAAAGACAAACTCCAAAAAGGGTGTGTCTAAGGTACGAACTTTCAACTACGTGATCGCAATTCCTTCGTACTTAGTTACCACTAGGCCATCGAGCAGATTTCATTGGTTTAATATCGAGATCTGTCCTATTATTCATAATCCTAAAGCGTAAAAATTTCGTAAATCATAATAAATTACGGAAACTAACAAAAAAAAAATTCCCCGGTCAATATTGCAAAAACAATTACACAAATGACTTCACGCCAAAATATATGCATGCACGTGCAATACCATTTTTACTGAGTCGCAAAATCGGCACAGGTATGTGATAAGTATATATTTCATTTTATCCAAGAAATTAAGAATCGTATTCTTCACAATATTGTTTTTCTTTATGAAAGATTTTTTCTAAAGCAAGTATTATTTCAGTATGTGTATGTGCATATAATTATTATTAAAAGAAAATTGTGCTATTTTTCAACATTGGTTTATATTGTACCAGTATTATATATATATATATATATATATATATATATATAATATATATATATATATATATACATTTATACAGTCATGATAACAAATAAGATTTGATAAAAACGAAGTAACAAACCATTACTTAAACTGAGTTCATGGATTATCGTTGCGTTCTGAATTACTGACTTACTAAATCTGTTCGAACAATAAGTATTTTCTAAAACAAATCTACCAAAAAATTGTACATTCTAGAAGTACTTAGTTCAGATTAACGCCATTTATATCCAGCAAATTCAAATTTATGGCAAAAACATCTTTCTCCTTATGTTAAAAACACAAGCTATCGGATTTAATAAATTAATTTTAATGTGAACTTTGTAAATCTGGCATAGTGGAAATTGTTTAGAGACAATGCTTCTTTCAGACTACATTATTTTGATACAATCATGTCATGAGGTTATCACCAAGAGGGAACATCGGTTTACAAAGAGAAAGTGTAGCGTCGGACATTCATGTTATATGGACGTATACTTTCAGTGCATAGTCATTTCACACACATTTGTATAGTATAATTAAAACACAATATCAAAATAATCAGTAAACATGCCTTTGGAGATTGAACATTAACAATATTTAGTACTAAAGTAGGCTTTGCTATTATAAAGCATTTGCATATAGGAAGTGGATTTTAAACTTAATAATATGTTGTCATAAAATTCCATAAGAACAGCTGTAAAACAATGTTTCATAATAGAATAAACAATATCAATATTAAATATAACAAGGCCAGATTTATACAATTTAGTAGTTCAATCGATGCTTTGTAGCATAATATAGATATTTACCTAAACCTATTAATTCAGACTTTTTTTCAGTACTTAATAATTGAATCAGTTTGAACATACATGATCTTCTGTTGTAGTATTGTTTAATGTAAAGAGAACGTATATTAGAATATCTATCACATAGTGATACACATATAAAATGGAATTCATCTTCTATCTCATTACTAGCACAGAGCTGACATATGCATTCGAGGTATTCTATTAGCACCATATGTACCTGTTTAAATCCGAAGTTTATGTGATGATAATCTACATCTTGCTAAGCAATTCCTACATGTATAACTTTTGTTATGGATAATAGATTTAACTATAAACATCTACATGTATTATCATAGAATGTATACGGCGTTTCTCTCCACATTATAATATGTGACATAAGTTTGGCTTTAAGTAATATGTTAATTTCTGATCATAGTAAATTATTATTGACATATTTTACCAAACGACATGTATAAATGATGTATCTAATCGTTGAAATACTAATAATGCAGCTTTCTTCTTCGACGTTTCAATACGACTTATATTTAACTTATTTTTTATCATGTGAGACTAAAGTAGGCCTATGTTAAAATAACTAGTTAGCGCATTAACGGTAGCGTCAACACAGGACTACAGTACTGTACAGTACTGAACACTATATTTGTGTGATACCATCTAGCAATTTCTTCTAGGAAAAGAACTACAAGCATATATATGTATAAAAACATATACTACAGTATACAGAAAAGTCGCAATACTTACCGATTTTCACCGAGAGATAATTGTTTGTTGATGTGCTGCCATAACCGCAAGATGAACTGCTGACGTCGTCCCTAAGAATAATGTGTGACGTCATAATACACATTTACTGTATATTTCTGACGTCACGCCGCTTTTACAATGAAAACTGAAAAAAATTTAAAACACTACACAGTAAGCTGGTTAAAAGTTATTATACTTATAGTCTGTCCCATTAAAATGGAAACAAACTTTTGCCTGGTATGAATTAACAAAACGACGTTGAATAAAAAATAAAACTTTTTTATAAACTAAAAAAGTCACCCTCGAGATTTTTCAGGACTTTTATCTAAAGTGTCTACTTTTCTTGTAAAAGCAAAGTTTAATTTCTCTACGGCAAGTCTCTGTTGTTTATTTTCCGTAGCCATAGGCATAGGCTAGCCGAAGTACTCTTCATTTGAAGATGAACGGGAGAAAGCACGCAATCATGTTTCTAAAATGTACATGATGTTCTCGGGGTCGTTTCATGATTATTTTACAAAGCTGGATCTACAAGATGTAACAGTTTAGTTGCAATGCATGATGGAAAAATTTTAAAAATGAAAAATAAGCAACAAAAACATCGAGTCACATGGAGAAGATCTAGAAATTGCACTTACTTTTAAGCTGAAAAGAATCCCTATGAATTTCAAAATAGATCTTTCTAACCGTCACGACAAATTCGCATTCTGAAGATTCCTTCATTGCCAGTTTATCCAGTTCCTTAGATCCCATTTTTTAATTCAAAAAAATTCCTGAATGACATGTCTCAATCTCTAAACTGTTAATCTCATTATTAAAACATTGTACTATTTGTGGAGTTATTTGGGTTAGCAAACGAAATATGTAAATGAGACACATCATAATTCAGTATGTTCCAAATCCATAATTCAAGAACGCCCAACAATTTTTAGTTGTCAACATCTCAATGAACTCTTGAAAATGGATTCCTGTCCTGACGAAAAAAACTTTATTACGTCAACAATAATTTACGAAATATATGACGTAACAAAAATGCCTCGCGCTTTTTATGGATGATTCCAGTTGCGGCATTGACAGAGGGCGGTTAGGCATATGTAACCTCATACAGTACAGATAATTTTAAGCGTTGAGATAAATTTGTATTGATGGCGTTTAAAATAATTTTTGTTTACCCAGATTTTGCAAAAACTGTTAAAATTACACCTTCAATTCATATACAGTACTGTATTAACAATAAAACTTTTGATCACATTTAAATGATTTTAACTACACTTAATAACATGAATCAATAACAGTTAATTCACATATAACCTTCGTTTTGATTTTATGTTTTTAAACTATTTTAAATATTTCTCAGAAATGATTTCCCGATATATTATCTCGTTATTCAAGACTTCTGTAAATACTACTCTTTAAGATCTAGCTACAAAATATACGATACGCGGTATTTTTTCTCTCGCGAAAAATATGCTATTGTTTTTTCACTGAATATTTTCAAATTTAAGGAAGGCTAAAATTATTGAGGACGTCACTCGGTGTTTCTCTTTGACTCGATCCCCCCTCCATATTAACATAATATGTAACACTTTGAGTCTACAAAAAAAACCACTTGTGACTTAATGTCCCTTATTCACGCCTGGTAAATGACAGAGCTACCTCTTTCGGAGGTATACGGTAAATCGCTCTATCGCTACTTCCGAGCTAGTGCATGTCGCTAAAATCAAGTGTCAAGTGTTTTGATTTTTTATATATTTTGTAAACTCTACACCAAATATCGAAATTCGGAGAATGCTATGCCATGTAGATTTGATTAAAGTTTCCAGAAAACGTTAAGTTGTTATAATTGTGTTTGAAATGCTGTTGTGGCGGCGTTTCAAAGAGTAATCAAATTTTTATCATTATCGAGTACCTTTCACGCTAATTGTGAGACGAGCCCCAAATGACGTCAGTATGGGCGCCGCCATTTTGAAATGGACGTCACGTCAGGTAACAACGTAAGTCAACGGGAAAAATATAATTTTAACATTTTGACCATATTACTGACTTTATGAAAAAAAGGAAAAACATGCCTAGAGATATTGACGTCAGGCTTAACATGACATTAATTTAAATTATTTTACTGTTATATTAAAAAGAATGGAATATTCAAAATTGGTGGGACAAACTATAGTACGTATATACATCGCGCGGCCGTGCCGCGCCTGACCAATTTAATTTTGCAAATACGTACTATAATA
Source organism: Ruditapes philippinarum (assembly GCF_026571515.1). Classification (NCBI taxonomy): domain Eukaryota; kingdom Metazoa; phylum Mollusca; class Bivalvia; order Venerida; family Veneridae; genus Ruditapes; species Ruditapes philippinarum. Next base: position 20,546 of record NW_026859601.1, on the reverse strand, counting down.
AACTTTAACCTATACTATAAGAGGATATTCAAGTTTTTTTCTATAAATACAGGATTTATTTCCATCGTGTGGTATGAAAATAAATTTTCATGAGTGGCGGTAGCCACGAGTGAAACGTGATAATTTCCATTCCACAAGATGAAAATTAATCCTGTATTCATAGAAAAGGAACTTGATTATTTACTGTTTATTATATAAATTTTTCTTTTTGATATTACAATTAGAAAGATTTCCCCTTAAATTTTGTGTAATGGCTGAATTTAGAAAAAAGTAGTCAGACAAAACACCAGTAATAATACGGAAAACATGTTTCACTGCAGTGAAAAATAATTTTTTACAGTGAAAATACGGAAAATGGATAAACGCATTTTATTTTATCAATATTACTCAATATCTTATTTATAAGAATATAATAAAATATGTTATTCATCTGAAATGAGTACTGCAATTATATATTGGATAAAAAAATTTCGAACAATAAGTTTACTTTAATATTAATAACCTAACCGATTAAAAATCGAAAATGTTAAGATGTTAAAATTATCATCCATTACCGATTTACAAGGAGTTAATTATGCTCACTTTTTAAGTAAAATAGAAACAACACAAATGTGTCGAATGCTAGGATAAACGTGTTCTTTTGATCAGATTGTACTCTTCTTGGCGTTAGGTCGTTCAGATGCGATACAATCAGTTGCTGAAAATCGCTATATAAATTAACATAGGACCGTCAAATTTGTGCTAATTTGTTTTTCTATTGTCTTCACATAGTCATCATGTCTGGTTGCAGCTTTAAATTAACTTTTTTATATTGCTGTACCTTCATTATCATAACACAACTGTTAAATATACATAAGTTTATTAATCAATCGTATGCGAACAGCATATGAGCCGCGTCACAACAAAACCAACATATAGTGGGTTTGCGACCAGCCTGGATCCCAGACCAGCCTGCGCCTCCGCGCAGTCTGATCAGGATCCATGCTGTTCGCTATCAGTTTCTCTACTTGTAATAGGGTTTGTAAGCGAACAGCATGGATCCTGATCAGACTGCGCGGATGCGCAGGCTGGTCTGGATCCATGCTGGTCGCAAACGCACTATGTTGATTTTGTCATGGCACGGCTCAGTTATTGATTAAACAATAAGATTTTAAATGCATATATAAAAAGTATATGTAACAAAGATACATACATTGTCTACATATTTGTTAAAATTGAGAAATTCGGCTTTGATATCTCACATTATGATAATGAAAATGTGAGATATGGTAATGGTTATATGATACAAACCGTATCACAAAATACATGTATTTGAATTCAGTATTTTAAGTATCTAGTTTGTGTTTAAGAGAGTCTTTCTTCCTTCAAATGCTTTGATTAAATATTTTGCCAGTCTTTATAAAATATGCACATCACTGAAAGATAATAAATCAATGAATTTAATCATATTTGGCCTTGTTCTATACCAATGTTGTTTATAAATACTGGATTCTAATGATACACTGGGCCTTCTAATATGAAATGGGATTCTTCTGTTGTTCGTGGAAGACATAATTTGCACTGGAATATTCCTATGCCTATCGTGTTCAACTTGCAGGCAATGAGAAGACAACCTTATTTTTGTAGTTATACAAAGAGGATATTTTTTCATTTGAGTGAAATATGGAATATATTTTCACGAAACTTGATATAATGCCACATATTTTCACGAGCCGGGACGGCGAGTGTAAATATGTGGCATTTTATCATGTTGAGTGAAAATATATACCATATTTCACGAAAAACGAAAAACTAACCTTTTTATTTAATTTCATTATCACAGAAAAATGGTTACGAACCCCATTGCTTGCTACGCATCTGTGTACAGCGCGCAGTAATATATTATTGCGTCTTTTTTGCACGCGATATTTGGCGCTACATTGTGACGTCATGTAGTTAATAACTGAATTAAAGATATTGGTGTTCGGATTTATTTTCTTAGTTAAGCTACAGTCTCACTTACATCCCGGCAGAGCCCCGGCAGAGCCCCGGTAGACGTCCGGGGTGATCCGGGAACGACCGGGGTACGACCGGGAACAACCGGGGTACATCCGTAACTCTGCCGGCAACGTCCTGGATGATCCGGGAACATCCGGCATTCGACCCCGGATGGAATAAAATATTTAATATCACCGGGGTGGTCCGGGATGATCCGGGAAGGTATAGCTTTGCCGGCATCATCCTTAGCTCTGCCGGGAACGACCGGGGTGATACCGGGAAAGCACCGTAGCTCTGCCGGCACAAACCGGGGATGATCCGGGGTATGATATAGCCGGTAGAGCTACGGTAGAGCTACGGTAGAGCCCCGGTATATGCCGGCAGAGCCCCGGTAACTACAGGCAGAGCCCCGGAGGATAAAGGTAGAGCTACGGTTGATCCCGGTAGAGCCCCGATAGAGCCCCGGCAAAGCCCGGATCATTTAAAAAAAATAAGGACAATTTGTGATGATTGAACTTGTTTGTATTAAAAGCCTTCCCATTTCCCTTCTATCCAGTATGGCATAAGGATTTTTCAGAAAATCATCATGAATTACTATTCTGGAACAATAAATATTGTATTAAATAAAAATTATGTATCAAAGTTATCATTTTCGGGCGTTTTCAATCCACCGGGGTTCTACCGGGGCTCTGCCTGGATCGTCCTGGGCTCTGCCGGGGCTCTGCCTGGATCGACCGGGGCTCTGCCTGGGTCAACCGGGGTTCTTCCGGCGTCATCCGGGAACGACCGGGGAAGCACCGGCATGAGCCGTAGCTTCACCTGGGCTCTGCCTGGATGATCCGGAGCGCATCCTGGGTGGTTAGTAGGGAACTCTTGTAGTGCTGCCGGGGTAAGTGTGACCGCAACAATAATTTCATCCCGGATCGTCCCGGATCATCCCGGTAACTTACCGGGATGGTCCTGGGCTCTGCCGGGAGTAAGTGAGACCGAGGCTTTAGACCATTTTCTATCATTCTATATATTTTTCAAAACCAAAATTAAACAAAAACTTGTTTTGTGTTTCTCAGATTTTTCAAACAAAATGGCGAAAGAAGTCCCCAAAAATAAATATGAGTTTTGACTCCGCCCACTTTCATATTTATATTTCATATTTATTTTTAAAAAATATGAAATATATTTGACTGATATAGCACCATATTTCATGGGTAAAATTAAATAAAGCACCATATTTCATGGGTAAAATTAAATAAATGTCTATATTTTTCATTTCGATCAATGTTAAATATTCTACCATTTCTGCTTGATAAATATTATTGAACAACATGATACAATGGCTACTTCGTGTACACACTCTCCATTCAGTAACGTACTTAGTATCTTCGTTTGAATAATGGTATAAATGGGTTTATATCTACCGAACGCGGATACATATGGTGGCTGATTTGTGCCATTCGTGTTTTCGCCCCGCGACCCCGCCAAGCGAAAAGTCGAGAATAAACAAGTTAAAACGGCGGGGTCGCGGGACAAAAACACGCTTATTAGCGAGGGCGCGGGGCGAAGTTTAAAAAATAAAACTTCGCCCCGCGGGGGCCCGGGACGAGATTTAAGAAATAAAACGGCGGGTCGCAGGACGAAATCACGCTAATTAGCGGGGGCGCGGGGCGAACATTAATAAATAATTTTAACTTGTTAATTTTCGCTTGGCGGGGTCGCGGGGCGAAAACACGAATGGCACAAATCAGCAACCATAGATACAGCCATACTTCTCCAAAGCCACATTCATCTAGTAGTTTCTTCACTTTGGCAGCCTAGTTTTGCTGCCCATTTCCAGCTGTTTGCAACATTGATTTATATATTCCAGACTATACTGTTCCGTTGTTCGTTGTGTAATAGCTTCAACCAAAATTTAACAATTCGAACTTTTCTGTTTAGAACTAATGGGTACCTACCTATGGTGGCTTAATTGGAACACATGTGTGCGTCGTGTTGTCGCTAGCGATAGCACGACAAAGCGCCAAACGGCGCGTTATTGGACTTTCGTCTTGTCGTCCTATCACTAACAATGCGCGTCAAACAGCGCGTTGTCGTGTGACGTGTTGTGTGGCTCAAATCGAAGGATTTGCTATTTATATATATATAAGCCAAGCGACAGGGCCACATCGCGCAGCACGACAACTCGCCGTTGGGCGTTCTTCGCTAGCGATAGGACGACAAGGCGACAGTGCAACAACGCGCCGTTTGGCTTGTTTCGCTATAGCGACTAGACGAAAAGGCGATAACGATATAGGTTGTATTGTCGCTATCGACAACACAACCTATATCATTAACGGCGCGTTGTTGCACTGTCGTCCTGTCGCTGACGATGCGCGCCAAACGGCGCGTTGTCGTGCGTTGTGTTGTTGCGATGTCACATTGTCGCTCGGGGTACTGCTAGTTTTGGACGATTCGACGCTACTTTTGCACAATTCCTGCGTTATTTTCACATTGCTGCGTTATGGGACAGCCATGACCATGGTGTTATATTATACAGAAACTTCAGATTTTTATGTTTAATGATATAATATGACATATCAGAAACAGTTTGGGAGAACATTTAGAATGTAAGATTTGATTGTCATATTTGCGTTCACGCAGTCTCCTCTGAAGAATTTCTTCCCTGATTCTACATCACTTTTGGATAGCGAATTCAAAAATGCCATATTGTTGCAGTTACATTGAACAGGTGATCCTGTCAGATCTATCGCTGATCTTTCATTCGAGTGTAAAATTGCCGCCGGAACTGACGTAATATTCGTATGTTCAACATAAAGGTTCTTCAATGTTAAGCTTGTACTGAAAGCGTGAGGGTCTATGAAGATTAGAGGATTGTTACTGATGGTCAGCTGGCGAAAGTTCTGCAATGACGACAATACACGACCATCTACTGAGGTTATCCTGTTATTACTGATAACAAGAGTAATAAGCTCAGGCATTTTGGACACTGCCAGTGGTATACTTGTAAATTCATTGTTTGAAAGGTAAAGATAATAAAGAGTGCAATTTTCCGGAATAGCCGATGAAGTGATGCTGTTCAGATAGTTAAAACTGAGATTAAGCGAGCGTATTCTTGGAAACACTAAGAAAACGTTTTCTGGAAAAGAAAACATGTTGTTGTTGTTGAAATAGGCAAGAGAAGCGTTGTGTAAGGGTTGCTTGCAAACAGTAAGAATGTGTGTCAAACTGTTCAGCATGTATATATTATGATTAAACCTAAACTGCTGTAGCTGAGGCAGACGACAAATTGCGTCAGGAACAGACTGAAGTTTAGAGTTGGAAATCTCAAGTTGAAAAAGCTTCCGGAGACCTTCAAAGCTGTTGGAAGGAAGAGTATGAAATGGAATGTAATCAATCCAAAGTGAGGTCAATTTTTGAAAACTTGAAAAGGATTGAGGCCAGATAGCTACCGAAGACATGTCAAGCCAAAATGTTTCCACCGTTTTCCCAAGGGATGACATCACCGTATCATCGATATATATAAAGTTATTACCAAGCAACCGTAGTGTATTAAGGTTTTTCACCATCGACAGGGCGTATGGGAGTACAGTAAGCCGGTTTTCTGAAAGCTCAATGGTCACTTTGCTGTCACCAAAATTTGCAAAAGCATTTCTAGATATATTGTGTATTCTATTCTTATTCAAATGGATTTCCACTGATTCTGGTGTTGCAGAAATGATGTTTCCAAAGGCGTTGTCAGGTATACTTTCGATAATGTTTCTTTGTAACAATATTTCAAGCTCTCGGTAATGCCTCTGTGAAAATTTGAGAACGGGAAAACTCGTCAAACGTTTGTAAGCACAGTCGATTCTAGAACTGTAACATCGACACGGTGAGGGCGCAGGACAAGGGTCAGTATCAATTATGAAACCGGCTGACATCACCACACACCAACACGACAATAGTGCACGCTGATAAATAAAGTGATATCTTTAAATAATATACATGTACATGTGATATGTGTATTTTGTTAAGCATTATATGTAACATATATGATTCATGATATTGACAAATATAATAATCATAAAACGTAAATTTTCAATGCCATGATATGTATTAAAATAGAGATCGATGACTTTTTTATACAATGTACATTAAATATTAACTTATGTGTTTAAGACCGAAAATTATGTTTAAAATATATAATAATTAAACATATATAACGTATGATGTTATACGAAACATAAATACCATTAGTAATGGGTACATGGTCAACTGTCCTTCACATAAATTGAAACGGTCTGTAATAAACCAATGTTACGGTAAACTAATACATTTCATAAATAAATTTGAATGTATTAAGAGATATGTCAAATGTCCTAGCATAAAAACAACCTTAGTGTTAGAAAAAGCGTTCCGTGTTTTTTTAATCAAACAATATTTCATGAAAAAAAAACGAAAGAAAAAAATGTTAAAAGCCGGCTTATAAAGTTTTGGAAGCTAGAACTAGAAAAGATACCACATAAGAAAGGTCAAATGACCAGTTTTTTATTCGTCGAAATCTATATGAACTTACCTTCAAAATAACAAAAATGTTATAAATTTGAAGCAATTTACTACAAGTCCGTTAAAAATCCGTTCTTATCTTTAAAATGTGACCCTTTATCTGTGGTGCACCATGTGTGTCACTCAACAGACCCTATATATATAGTTCACTATGGTTACTTGAGAATGTAGCGTTCATCTGCACTTTCAGTGCAAAATAATCTATCCTTAAATATTAAAAGAGTGTATTTTAAGAGTAAATTTTTTTTACATATTTTATAAATACATGTGCCGCCGTTTCATGAAGAACAACATTTGAGGGCTGACTTGGTGGGGTTATGATTATTCCTCCAGTTTTTGACAGTATAAATGTTGTATAATCTTATAATACTTGAAATCCTTCTTTTGTACATGTAAACAATATTAAACAGAATCACCAGCAAACACTAATAATAAACACTTTCAAATCTTCAAAAAATAAAACATCAGCATTGTCCTCGTATAAAAGTCATACATATAATTGATAGAAATATATAAACAAGAAAGGAGATAATGGCTCTCCATTGCGAATGCCTTACAGTTATAACATTCAACTCTATGCATATTATTCCAATATAATTTGCAACATTTTTAAACAGGGCATGAGAGAAATGAGTTATTTTGTTGATGTTTACACGAGCTGAGTTCCACAAACTGATAAGTTTGATATTTTATTTCAGGGTCTTTCTATTTTAAAGCAGTGATTTTTCACCTTTTTGCCCAGTTGACCGTACTTGTTAACTGCGGTCAACTTTTGAGCTCGTAAAGTGGATGCATTTGTGTCGCATGTAGCTCAAAAAGCATTTGACCTAGAGGCATGAAACTACATGAATGTTACTCAGCATGTGTAGTTGTGCAGCTTGGTATTTCGTGTGGATGTTTTTAGTATTTGTAGAGTTATTGCCCTTGACTTAGTAAAAAGGGTTAGGGTATTTAACCTGAATGGCTGAGTGTAGGTTATATTGCAAAACAACAGTGTATGTACGGCCATATAACCTGTCAAAAAAAATTATGACTCAATAAATACTATAATATAGCATCTTTAAACATCACTTTTAAATGGATAATCACGATGTTATATAAACTTAGTCTTAGTAAGTAAACACTGTAAGCTCTATATAACCTGTCAAAAAAAAAATTACTCAATAAATACTATAATATAGCATCTTTTAACATCACTTTTAGATGGATAATCACGATGTTATATAAACTTAGTCTTAGTAAGTAAACACTGTAAGCTCTATATAACCTGTCAAAAAAATTAACTCAATAAATACTATAATATAGCATCTTTTAACATCACTTTTAAATGGAGAATCACGATGTTATATAAACTTAGTCTTAGTAAGTAAACACTGTAAGCTCTTGATATAACATATAAGGGCTGTCCCACAAAGCCATCCATGGACAATGGCTGTAAAACAAAAATGCGACGCCCAAGCCTAAAGTAATTTATCACAAGTTTATCTTCATCAATTTGTAGTAAAATAAAAAAAAAACATTATACATTCATTGCATACAATAGCGTACATATTCTACCCTTGACATTTTCAGTGTGTCTGCTGTTATATGGCAAAATTTCAAGGAAATCAAAAGACATATATTTTATAGTGCATCTTTTAATATATACAGTATCCATATAAGTACAATAAAAATGATGGTGTTTGGCGCTGACGCGGTCCAGCAAATGCTTATCTGCTTTTAGTGCTGAACGACACATGTACGGTCATTATTATAAATATAAAGTTTAAAAAAAAACTGGTAAATACCAAACTGTTTTGAGATCGTTCGTATATTGGTGTCAGAAGAAATATGTAAAACGTGACAAATGTCGCAGGGTAAAATATTTCCACACTGGATAGTACAGAACAAACTCTGGGCGTAGGTTCGATGTTATGTTTATTAATCAGAGTAAAATTGGTCTAAAAATATAAATAGAGGATATTTGTTTAGTTCAGTGTAAGATCGAAATATATTTCACCGAGTGAGCACCAAAAGGTATATTTCACGAGTGGCGCAGCCACGAGTGAAATATAAACTTTTGGTGTTCACAAGTAATATATTTCGATCTTACACTAAACTAAACAAATTTTCTTGTTATTATATGCAAAGAAACGTTTTAAAAAGACATTAAACCTAATTCTGAATGAAAAGCGCGCCAAATGATAATACAACGTCACGTTATTTACGACGTCACGTCATATTAAGTTGGTACCCAGTACTGTGCACGCTGGTATTTCACTGAAACAACGTAAAGGGCTTAAATTCAAAACAGTGAAATTATCAAAGTGGTAATTTCACTGTTTCAAACAGTGAAATTACCAGTTTTAAATCACTGATATATTTCTATAAACCACCGAAAAGCATGTAATAAAATAAAATGATTATACATCTTACAAGTACAGTACATATAAAAACAAAATACAATGAAATAACAATATATACACAATCGACGCAGAAGAAGAAAATACAAAAATATATCTTGATTTTAATGCTATTTCTCATTACAGCGTCGGTATGAAGGTATTTATTTATAGAAATTAAACTATTTCAATATAAATTGAAATAATTAAATTAAATGTAGATCTAATGTAAAATTAACTAGTTTTACTAAACAATGACTGTAAATATTGAGCGGGACAGGAAAAGCAAACAGTGCGCAGAAGTAAAGAATATTTAAAAGAACCAATGGATATCTCTCTCATATAGAAACATATACAACAAACAAAACAATCGGACAAGTACAACAAAGAACAAGTGATAAGTGTTCACGATATTGCACAAGTGAGATCGACTTCAATTCAATTCAATTCAATTCGTTTATTTGTATATATGGCCTCCGGCCCAAACACAATTTATACAACATCACATATATAATACATACATTGCATGTGGTTATGATCAGACTGTACAATATGATATTTAAAAAACTTATTAATTATGTGTGTACATATAACACTATTCAGACATACTGATAAATTCTTCTCTCTCTTTAAAAGAATAATAAATGTACATTGATACATTTCGTATTATATCTACATTTTCACTTGACATTAAATCATAAAATTTTTGTATATTTGGATAACGAAAATAATAATCTGGCAAATATTTTGAACGAAGATTAGCATATAAAGGACATACAATCATAAAATGAAATTCGTTTTCAATAGTAGTTTCACAATAAATGCATACACACTATTCTTTGTCATTGTAACAATGCCTTCTCTTTTCAATCATAAGGTAATGTGTTGAACATCGGAAATTTGCTAGACACTTCCTAAATTTATCACAAAATAACTTTAATATATTTTACAGCCCAAAACACTGCTTAAAGTTTAAATAATGAAACAATTTACTTGTTTCAGTACATCTAGCAGACCAATATTGCATTGACTGATATTTTAGTTTGTGAACATATTGAATTAAAAATAGTTTTGGAGCTTCCCACACATAGCCAAAACCATTTTCATATAAAAGCAGTCTTATATCGCTAGCCCATTTGTAGTATCCTAAAAATTATCAAAGAAAACAATCATTTCATTGAGTCAGGCATATCTATGTCTAGGTAGATTTAATAACCTAATCCAATATTTAATGCACTGTTTAGATGCATACACGCTCATAGGAAATCTCCCTGTATCACCAAGTACAGCATCATTACAAGCTGATTTATTTACATTTAGAAATCTTTTACATGCATATACTTGCAGCGACTCTATACAGTTTGGTCTTTTTAGGCCCCATATTTCCGACCCATATAACATTACAGATGCGACTTTAGAGTCAAAAATTGCAAAAAACGTTTTATATGGCAAACATGACATTTGCTGAAAAGAATTTAAAATATACAGAAGTACCTTTTTGGCCTTGTTAGACATGACTTCGGCCATTTTATATAAAGACAATCTGTTTGAGAAATATATTCCAACATATGTGAACCCATTAACAATTTCAAATTGACTACCATATATTACGTCCATTTTTCACTTTTAGCTTTTTGACCAACACGTTTAAGCACTAATATATAAGTTTTTGTAATATTAACAATTAGTTCACTTTGTTTACAAAATAGCAACTGTATCTGACATTAAAGCAATATCATCACCAAATAGCAATATAAATATTTCAACAGCATAAGGAAATAACTGGATTCCTCTTACATTAGTATTTTGTTACAATGACTGTAATTCATTTATGAACATTGCAAATAATACCGGACTTAAACTACATCCCTGACGGAGTCCAACTGGACAAGAAAATAGATCAGTTACCCCCTCATTTGATCTAACACATGCTTTAACTGACGAATAAATTTGATGTACTGCCTCAAATAAGTGACCTTTTATTCCATTTATTTTTAAAATCTCAAACAATAAACCTCTATCTACTGAGTCAAAAGCTTTTTGGAAATCTACAAAAGCTACATATACTGATTTTCCTTTCATATTTAAATATTTATTAACAATAGAATATAAAACAAAAGCATTATCAACTGTAGTGTATCCAGCTCTAAATCCAGCTTGAGCTTCTGAGAGCTTACTGTAAGCCTCAACATAGAATGTTAATCTTTTAGTAATTATTGATATATAAACCTTACTAAACACCTCTAATAATGCTATGCCCCTATAATTATTTGGGTTATTCAAACTTCCTTTTTTGTGTAAAGGTATAATGACTGATTTTGCCCAACAATCAGGGAATTCACCACGTGAATATAATCTTTGAAAAAGGTTACGAATAAAAGGTAATAAAACATTAACGCCGTAAACTAGTTGTTGGGGTATAATCTTGCCACTATGAGATTTATTAATGTCCAAATATTTTATACCTTGTAAAATTTCCTCGTCTGTGATATTAGAATTAAAAATAAGTTCTTCAATTTCATCAAAGTTTACACTTACATTACAATTATCATCCCTTATGTCATTTATATCATATTCATTCTCATTATTTGAAAATAATGAACTAAAATGTTCAAACCAAACGTCAAGTGAAATATTACATAATGGTTTCGGTTTGTTTAAAAACTTTTTAACTTCAGACCAAAACTTTTTGGAATTATTTACAGAACTCTCTACTTTATGCAGATATTTTCTATTAAACAACTGACGTTTCCGTCTACACATATTTTTATAATTACATTTACTCTGTATATATTGAGGTAAGTTATGATCCGATCTTTGCAATCTCAACCTTTTCAAAAAATTTTTAGTGGTTTGTTTTGCCTTTTTACAGTCTTTATCAAACCAATTCATAATGTTAGCCTTTTTTCGTTTTACCCTTTCAAACTGTACACTACTACTACAAATAACTGATTCAAATTCTTGAATAACTAAATTTATATCAATATCATGATCCCTTAACATTGTATCTAGAGCAGCAAAGCCACCATTAAGTATATTTTCTGATAAACAATTCAGATAAGCTTCGCAGTTACCTTTATGCAGATCATAAAACAAGTCTTCATTCACTTCAAACATTAATCTTTTTACAATTAGACTGCAATGACTTCACACTCATAGATATTGGAAAATGACAGCTTTCTGTATTAGATTGTATTTCAAAACTTGTTTTTAGCTCAAAAATATTTCTTGACACAATAAAATAATCAATAGTACTACATCCATTTTGATTTATAAATGTGAAGCCATCACTTCCAGTACATTTACCAACACGTCCGTTTACAATATAACACGAAAATACTTTTCAAAAATTTAACAATTCATGCCCAAATTTATTTGTTTTAGTATCTCGAGAGACTCGTTTCACACCTATATCATTATCAAATATATCATTAAATTCTTTTAGCTCAGGAATATCATTCGTACTCGTTGTAAAATCACAAAGACTCCCTGTTCTCGCATTAAAGTCCCCACTTAACATTAGCTCTAAATCTAATAACTTATTTTCAATTAAAAATAGTTCAAGTTGCTGCAATCCTGTCCAAGTAATGTCGTTATAGAAAGGTGAACAATCTGGGGGGATATATAATGACACATATAGTATATCTCTCTCTAACTCAAAAAGTGATTTATCAATGAGTAGCATTAACCCAAAATTAAATTCATTACATACACGTTTAAAATATTTAGAAATAGTGTTTTTAACAAAAACTGTTATACCGCCCATTGGTCTTCCGCCAGCATATGACTTTTTAGCTGCGGATGAAAAAATCGCAAAATCTAAAAATTGATCTTCACAATAATTTGGCTCAAGATCCCAAGTCTCTTGAATACCAATGACATCATATATTTTCAAAAATTCAATAATATCATTATTGTACAATTTCGATTTTAACCCTTCTATCTTCCATGACAAAAATTTAATAAGTCCTGTAATTAGTGTGGGGCTTCGGCCTTCATCCTATCTTCTCACACCTGTTAAACAACCTCTTCTCTCTTCACCTGTCGTTACAATACCCATATCAGTCTGACTGTCTTCCTGATTTTTATCACCGAATCTACGTGCACGCTTGAAAACCCTAGATGTGCCATCAAAATCCGTCGCTTGCTTATCATCCGGTTTATAAGTAACAAGTTTACCGTTTTTAAAGTATGCAATCAAGCCTCTCTGCTTAGCCTCCTTCACTTGCTTTCGTTGTAAAAAGGACAGATCATTTGATATACGAATGCCTTTCTCTCGTAATGCTTCCCTAAATTTAAAAATTTCAAATTTCTTTTCACAATTTTCAAATTTGGCTACAACCATTCTTGGCTCCCCTTCCTTAATACTACCAACTCTTTTTGCACTTATCAATGAACTTTCATTAAACGAATCTGGCTTTCCGATAACATCAAACACATTATCAACAATAACCGACTCCAGTGAATTTCTTTCAGACTCGAATTCGCCAAGACCAAATATTCTTAAGGATGATTTCAATCTCTCCGATTCCATAAAATTAAGTTGTAATTCTAAATTAGTAAGCCGTTCCTCTTTTTGATCATCAGCTATAGATAATGAAGCAACATCATTAGCAATTACCTCTTGACCATATTCTAAACTCTCAACTTTTGACTTAATGGAAACAATTTCTTCTCTCAAACATCCTATCTCATTCTTAACACAATCAACCTGATTCTTTACATATTTAACTTCTTCTTTTGTTTCCTCTATTGCATTAAGGATTAACCGAGTATTTTCATCAGGACGATGACAATGTACATCATTGACGAAAATTGTCGATTTTCACCGATTCAATACCGGAAGTTAAATATATAGGCGCAACTGAATAAAAACGCGCGTGCACGATGTTTCCGCTTAAACTAACTATGGAAAGCCACGGCTGCCATTACCAAATAATTTCAATCTATGACACAAATAAAGCAAAAATGGGATGTTTTGGGTTACTTGATCATGAACAGTGAAGAAAATTTTAACATTGTTTTAATGCAGGCACTCAGACATCAAACAATAAGCAATATCTCAATTTTAGATTGTAAAAGTGGGCTGATAATTATGGAGATCTTCTAATTATTTGTGAATGCCGCACATAATAAGGTAACAACAAAAGTGTATTCCCAGAGGCATAGATAATATGTCTCTGGTATTCCTCACAGGGGATATTTTGAAAAAGTGAAACAATGACATATTAATGTCACATAATATAATTATGGCATTTGAGCGTGGAGCACATTATATCATGCAATTTATTGCATGGTCGCTCAGCAATGCACGACGTCTTACATAATGTTCAGTATGGACAGTCCTCATATATGCTCATAATATATGGCCATAACCTGCCCAGGATAGAATTATATAAATGTCATGTTTATCCACTGAAAGGCAACTGTCACAAACGTTCAGTAGACTATGGTTGTTATTAGTTGTCTTCAACCTGTGTTACTACAAATTTAGTCGTCTTTGGTCGTGTAAGAAATTACATTGTAAACTTTTTATTTCGCGCCGTATTCAAGGTAAACAACAAAAAATATGTATTGTGTTTATCGTTAATTTACTATAGATCTAGTAGATCTTATCAGTCTATGTCCCAGACTTAATGTCTGCATGACATTATTTTTTAACGGTTTAACACCAACAACAATAATAATAGATCTAAAACTTGTTAAATATGATTCGTGTTAAAGGGACTCCACTGAGGTTTAAAAAGCCTAAAAACATAACATTTGAATCTCTTACATAGATCTATATGAGCTGGCCCGCTGGGGCACTTCATACAGAAATGTAAGCAAAGATAAATATATTTTGAAATAAATTGAAAATCGTATTTCAATGTTTTTCTCAGCCCAATTTGAGTGAAAGGCACACTTTTCAATTTGGGTCATTTTTTTACAATTTGAATAATTATAAACGAAGTGCGAGAAGGATCAGACATTTTGCACAACGATTAGAGTCAGTGTACCCGGTTCCGCACAGGACCCGGTCCCGCACACTTTCCCATTTTTCATTTTTTCTTGAAAATTCAAATGAATTTATCAAGTTTTCATTTGTGTTTTACTGAATTGGCATATTTTCAACAGGATATGACATAATCTGGGATCTTGCACCCCAGCCTTTCCTTAAAGAGTGCAGACGATGTGAAAATACAGATATACTGCTTAACGTAGACGTCATCAGCCGAGTACCCATCTGTTACTGGATGTTTCGTCCCTTATCTCGGAACATCCTCAAGATGGTGGGGCAGGTAGTGTTGATCAGGTACTACCTCGTCTACGATGGCTGCCAGGTTGGTTCATTGTGTCTTAGCCAGAGCCAACTGGACGCTCTCTCTGCAGCTTTGCCAAGAGCATGTGCTGCTGTATTCTGGGCTCCTCCTTTAATGCCCACTGCACCCAGCATTTTCCAAACTGACTTTGATGGAAAGCCTCTGCAACCAACTTCTACTGGGAAGACCCATGTCTTCCATCCTCTTTCTTTACATGTGTCTGCTAAGTCTTGGTATTTCCCCTTCTTGATCTCATGGGACTCTTCTACTCTCTCTTCCCAAGGAACAGTGAGTTCTACCATCACCATCAACTTCGGAGACCTTGACCACATTACTATATCTGGCCGGAGGGATGTGTGAGTCACTTCCTCTGGGAACTTTAACTTCTTCCCAAGGTCTACCAGCATTTCCCAGTTCTTTGAATCATGTAAAATGCCAGTACCTGTTGATTTTGCAGACTTCTTCTCCCCCTCTTTAACAAAGTTGATAAAGTGTGGTCCAGTCTTTTTCAACGGTCTT
Organism: Ruditapes philippinarum; assembly: GCF_026571515.1. Taxonomy (NCBI): domain Eukaryota; kingdom Metazoa; phylum Mollusca; class Bivalvia; order Venerida; family Veneridae; genus Ruditapes; species Ruditapes philippinarum. The sequence goes on along the minus strand of NW_026859601.1, from coordinate 4,828 downwards.
TCTTTCTTTCTCTCTTTCTCCAGGATGTCCGCCATTTCACGAAGAACTTGGTCGTGGTGCCATCTGTATCGTCCCCGGGACAGTGCAGTATTACATGATGACATGATATGGCGTAATGATCCTACATTCCCGCAAAGTGGACAGCTGGGATCTTCCACAGTTTAAGATTTGTTGGGGAGGGTAGTAGGTCGTAAACAGATCTAAGGAGAAAACTCAATTGAAGTGGCTCATAACTCCACAGCTCCTGCCAGGTTAACTGCCTCTCTGGCAAGTTCCACTTCATCCAGCTTCCCTGAGAACCAAGTTGGACTGATCTTGATGACCTTGTTTCCATCTTCTGCTCTCCTTAGTTCTGTCTGCACCATTGATCTTCTCTCCACTTTATCAGAATCGCTCCATCTCTGTTTGAACCTGATACCTAGTCCTTCTCTGCCCTTGTTTGTTGTTCCTACAATATCCTGGAGCTTAAACTACTTTCAGCTTGGTCTACTGCCTGCTTAACTGACCATTTCCTCCCAGTTTTTACTTCAATTCCTGCTCCACTGATCTTCTCATCAGACGAGTCCCTAAGTGTAAGCAGCAGACGTGCCTTAGCAACTTTGTATTCTTCGACCAGTGAGTTGAATGGCATCTGTATTTTTGATAACCGGCTATATAAAATGTAAATACATGTACATGGCTGTGTAGGTCACACATAAAAACATCTTTTTCAGCAATTAAACCATGCTAATTTTTTATTTCAATGTTAAGATATTTATAAAATATATATTTGAAAATAAATGTATGTTTTTGTTTTGGCAAATTTGCTGTTAGTTATGAAGTATATGCACATGATTAAACTTCTCCCAATAACCAAACATCAATTTTCACCTTGATTCTTTTGTTTAAAATGATACCAAACTCTTAATCGAACAAGTCATAACTAAACAGATGAAAAACCTTCAATAATAATGTTTTATGTCTGTGTTTACTACCTACAAGTGGTAAAAAAGTATATTTCAATTACTGTTACATGTTTCCTGTGTGCTACTATGCTTGGAAATAAATGTTTGTATACTGTAGTAAGAATGTGCTTTAAATTTATTTGAGCTCCTGAAAATTTGCAAAACAATATAACTTATAGATCTGGAATTACAGATGTTAAATAATTTATGAAACATGTTTCAGATGTACAATAACCTTTCAGTATAAAAATGGCCTTGTGTGCGGAACCAAGTCCACTATTTATCATATTTTGCCCATACCTGTTGCTTAAAATCAAGTGCGCCTAGAAGTATGACCTACTTATGATAGAAACGTTTTGGTCATCAGTTTTTATGGGCAAAGGATGTAATTTTCAAAATAATATCAATTATGTGAAGAATTTTTAACTATAAGATAATTTTCTTATTTTTCCTTAAAAAAGTGTACGACTCCGGGTACACTGACTCTAGTGGTCTAAACATACATCAAATGGTACATTTATCTGGAAAAAACATTTTCAGTCCCATCATGTCAAAAAACCTCAGTATACAGCTATTTCCGATTGAGTTATATCAATCTACTGGTTGGGGACCACCAAAACCTGACAACCACCAAACCCGGACGGCCCATAAAATGCTTAATTTAGTATTTGCTTTGTAAAGTGGTTGTCAGTCACGTTTTTATCAACAATAATTGCATGTTTCTTCTATAACTAAGTAAATAATTTTATTTCAACCTCCTTAAATGGTAATATTTCAATGTCAGTATTTCAAAAATGTTGACATTGAAATTTGGGGGTCAAGAACGCAATGCATGACCTCATATACCAGCTATAATCATTATGCGTGTAAACAATAGAATAAATTATCCAAAACTTTAGCATTTGCTGCTGAAATATTGTTTATCATGTTGAAAATCACAAATCAAAACACCCAAACTTTTATCTGAATTTAATCATGTCATGTACATATCTGTCCGGACACATGGTACTGTCGTGTAGACAATTTAGGTAATTTTGATACCCTCCCTGTAAGCCTCAGATATAAGTGTCAATGCAATCAGAATAAACAAACTAGTTTGTAAGTTTGGAGAAGAACCTAGCTAACCTGTGTCAAATATTTAGGTCTCTATGTGAAAAAGTATAAACTCTGTACAGAAAAATGTTTAAAAAGTGTCCGGCTGATGGTCCCCGACCAGTATTTCATTATGTATTTTCCTTACAGAATTAATAATATGAAAAGGGCAAAGCCTAAAAGCGAGCTCAATTTTTTTACCGTGAAATAATATAAAATAATCGCTCATTTTTAGCTCGACTATTCGATAAGAATAAGTAGAGCTATTGTAGTCACCCGAGCGTTGGCGTCGGCGTAACCACTTATGTTAAAGTTTTTGTAATAGTTCAAATATTTTCAAACTCCATTGACATATGGCTTTGAAACTTTGCACACTTGTTCACCATCATGACCCCAACCTGTAGACAGGAGGAGGTAACTCTATCAAGCATTTTGACAGAATTATGCCCCTTTTTCGACTTAGAATCTACGTTAAAGTTTTTGTAATAGTTCAAATATTTTTCAAAGTCCATTGACATATGGCTTTGAAAACTTTGCACACTTGTTCACCATCATGACCCAACCTGTAGACAGGAGGAGGTAACTCTATCAAGCATTTTGACAGAATTATGCCCTTTTTCGACTTAGAATTTACGTTAAAGTTTTTGTAATAGTTCAAATATTTTCAAAGTCCATTGACATATGGCTTTGAAACTTTGCACACTTGTTCACCATCATGACCCCAACCTGTAAACAGGAAGGAGGTAACTCTATCAGCATTTTGTCAGAATTATGCCCCTTTTTTCGACTTAGAATTTACGTTAAAGTTTTTGTAATAGTTCAAATATTTTTAAAGTCCATTGAATATGGCTTTGAAACTTTTGCACACTTTGTTCACCATCATGACCCCAACCTGTAAACAGGAGGAGGTAACTGTATCAAGCATTTTTTTTTTACTATCAAGCACTAAGAATAGTCGAGCGTTGCTGTCCTACCGACAGCTCTTGTTATTGACATTTTCTGTTTTCAAATTGTCATTCGTATTTTATACACTGCTTTCAATTTATTCTGGTTCATTTTTTTTTTTTTTGTTTTGTTTTTTTTTATCCACCCTGTCATATTATGGTTGTACCCATATAAGTGCGCGAGGACATCAGTCCAATACTTCTTTTTCAATCAAAATACCTCAGCTTTTATCTTTATCTTGTAATTCGAAAAAGTTGCTATGACTTATGTCAATTCGGTATTTCGGAAAAACCATCACTATCTAAGCCGTTCTTGCATTACCCTAAACCTCGCTTTGCAAGCAGGGCCCTTCAAGCCAGCTCTTCGGCTCGCTATAAAACTTGAATATAGAACTCTAGTCAATAACTGTCATACATGTTAACCAATAGATCATAACATGCAGACTTCCAGAAATATGTTGGTCAGATGGTATGTCCGATAATTTTGATTAGCTAACCGACATTTTATTCCAGATGCAGTTGACCATCCCGCTTTTGTCCAAGTCGCATGTATACAAAATGGCATTGTTTAAAGGTTGCCAAACCTGGGAAAAAGTGAAAATCTATGTCAGTGGAGTGGGCAGAACAGCAGTAAAAGGATAAAAAGAAATTAGAATAGACCTGAGACAAAATTTAATGAAAAATGAAAGAAGGACCGTGAATTGTTTGTGTATGACAGGGAGGAGATGCAAATGTGCTGTACCAAATGTGCCGATTTTTACGGCAAAAAAATTAAAACTAAAAGTGTCTTAAATACAAACACAAGTTTTCCTTTGACTTTGATTACTTTCATTCGGTTTAACAGATTTCATTTGGTTTGACAGATTTTCATGGTTTGTCAGACCAAATGTCAGACACTTTTTTTCAACTGTGAGGAAGTCTGTACATGTAGTTTATGTGATGTTTGGAATCACATTTCAATTATTTGCTATAATAGTTTTTTATTTCTTCACAAAAATTCAAAAATAAGCAAAAATAAAGTTGTTTTAGATTGACTTGTATACTTAAGTTATCTTTAGTTTGCCTTTTGCAGGGCTTTTATTTTTCACAGGTTGGGGAAGCAGCCTTCCCCATAATTTTGGTGAAAAATTACACAGTTATAATTTGGAAAGGGGGGAAGAAAAAAACTTCAATTTCAAAATTTTTTTGGGGAAAACTGCATGAGTTAGAAGAATTTTTTTTGCCAAGCAGCCCCTATAACGGCCCCTTACTTACAGAAGGAAAAAAGCCCGGGCTTGATGTCTACGACTCTTAATTACATGACAAAATTTTATGCCCTAAGACTACATTCTTTCTGTTTTTTTATTAATGGGGGTGGTAATAAAACTTATATTAAATTTGGTGTTCATTGCAAATCAATTTATAATTAGACCAATTTTTTTTAAAGAATAATCTCTTTTTTTTAAAAAAAAAAAATAGTAAACAGTATTTCAGTGCCTAGCGGATTGCAAAGAGATATCTAAAAAAAGGGTCTTTTAAAATTTTTTAATATTTTATTTTTAAAGACCCCGGTTTTAAAAAAATTATTTTTAAAAAAAAAAAAAATATTCAGTTAAACAATTAAAAGCCCTAAAAACAAAAAAAAAAACTCACAGAAACTTTTTCTTTTTGCAACATTTACTTTTAAAAAATTCACAGGGTTTTTTTTTTTTAACTTTTTTCGTTACATTTCAGATTTTACCAGTTCATTTGGGACGCATGCCCAGATGCTTCCCAGTAAACCTAAAGAAGAATTGCAAAAACTTTTTCCCCAGGGGTTCCCTAGAGTCCAAGCCATTTTTTCCTATTGTGACTTTTGGCGCTAAGTAA